>NW_024350922.1:278402-304015 GCF_902729225.1 Pteropus medius | reverse complement strand
AAAGGGAAAAGGAGAAGGGAGGGAGGCGGCGTGTGCGCAGCAGCTGCCCGTGTGCACCGGTCGGTGGGCATGGCAGGGGGCTGCGGGCTCCTGGCTCCCCTCCTCCCCAGCCTACCCCTCTCCCTCCCCACATCTCCGGGCCCAGCCCAGGTGGGCGCAGGGCAGGCGGACAGCAGGCTGGGCCTCCCTGTCTGTTTCAACCACCCGGGGCCAGCAGGGAAGTCAGTGTTGCTGGGTCCAGCCTTTTCTTTCAACATCACAAACACACTTTTGCTTGTAATTCGTTACAGCGTACGGGACCACTGTCACATAGATGGTTCTCGTCACATAGATGGTTCTCGTCACATCCGAAACGTCCCATGCCTGTGCTTGTCTACCACGTCGCCGTTTATTCTCTTTGATCCACCTTTTTTTTGTTTCCTTTTACCTTTTTCTGTTTTAGATTGACTAATTTTTTATTATTCCATTTTATCTCCTTTTTTTGGCCCGTTGTCTGTAACCGTTATTTTATTGGGTGCTTTAGTGTTATCACAGTCGGCCTTTAACTGACATTATGCTGTGAGTGGCAAAGTTTGACTTGAACACCTTGCTCAGTCTCCAAAGCTTATTTTTAATCTCTCCTTTTTAGGGCCTTTTATTAGGTTATGTAGTTGGTTTCTGTACAGAGTTCTACAGCAGAGAATAAAGAAGGAAAGAGACCTCATGTTGCAGAGTCTGACTTCAGAGACCTCAACTTCGGAGAAGTTATCCTGGTCCAGACAGAAAGAAATGACACTCTTTGTAGGTCGACTCTTTAAATTTTTGTTACCACTGTTCAAAAAATAGCTTTTCTTGGCCAGTTATTTAGTCCTTCTTAAATAATTACATGATAAAATAGTATTTTCTGGAAAATGTCAGATAACGCAAAAGCTAAACAGAAAGAAAATTCCGAAGGCTGTTGTCAACACATCTGCGCATAGCCTTCAGGACCTTCCCTGCAAAGCCAGACGCGTACGTGCACGCAGACGCACCAGCCGGTGTTCGCTGCGCGGTCACTGTGTTAGGCAGTTTGTCTCACTGTTAACGTGGGTGGTTTCGCCCTCACAAATTTGTGTGGCAGGCGCTGTTACCACTCCCTTTTTAGATGAGGAAAGTGACTTGCACAGAGATTCATAAGTGTGTACGGCCTCTCAACTAGCACGCGACGGCTTTGACGTTCGAAGCCAGGCACTTCTGGCGGAGCTGTCGCCCTAGCCACCACACTGACTTTCCTGTCACGTGCACATGTTTTCATAGGCAGAAAACAACTCTTTTCACATTTCGTGTGTGTGTAAGTTTTCCGTGCTACAGTCGCACTTTTGTACCCTTGAACCTTGGCCTAAGATTCTCATAAGTAGTAAAATTGGCCACTTGGAGGTTCCCGAAGTCTCTCCCTCCCCAGCACCCTTTCCTGTCCCTGCCCGCCCGGTCTCTGAGGCAGCCGCGGTGGGCTCACTTTCATAGCTAGGCTGTGTAAGGTTTAAGAATTGAGATTTTTCTGGCTCGCAGTCAGAATGACCGTTTCTGAGGCGTCCCGAGAAGGCTGGGACTGCCCCCCTCCATGGTCACCTTGCGGCGGTGGTGAAGGGCACAGGGATCCACGTCGGAGTGAAAGCCTGTGGCGTCTGTGAGCTCACAGTGGTTTTGTGTTGCAGACGGGCTCCTGGTGTTGTACGCTGTGGCCAACACTGACACCTGCTGTCAAGCAGCGAAACTGCGGCTCAGCTCTGTGAGCCACTGCAAGTGACGACCTCGGCCAGGCCCTCCCCTTCTGCGCCCGGCAGCCCTGAGCTGCTGAGAGCAACGAGGCTAGGTTGCCTGTCTCCAGCTGTGGCTCACTCGGCTTTTGCTTGTCTTAAGCTTTCCTGACGTAAGACGTGCGAGAGGGAGCCCCTTCATATCTGCACCCTTCAAAATCCCAAACCCCTCACACGCTCTCTGGGTCCACCTGCAGCCCCAACATGTTCTCATCGACAGGCAGTAAATCGGCAAAGCGGGGAGACTAAACACCAGCATCCTGGAGAGCCGAGTGTACACAGGTCACTATCGAACAGGCGTTTCTTAGCTGCACTTACAGATGAGGAAACCGAGGCTTGCGCAGAGCCGTCCGTGCAGGGAGAGCTCGGAACAGTGTGAATTCAAATACTGTACTTTTATCATGAGACGTTTTTGTTTAGTGGCTAAGTAAGTAGGCCCTGGAGTCATACTGCCTGGGTCCCACTCGGTCCCCTGCCAGATTTTAAATGGGTGACTTCAGCCGAGTTGTTTAATGTAGTATGACTCATTTTTTGCTCATCGATACAGTGGGCATAATTATAGCACTTTCCTTGTGAGGCTGTCGTGAGGATCAAGTGGGATTATATATAATGCACATATGGCAGGTGATATATAAGTTGTTGTTATTATGATCAAGAATGAACATATCCTGCCTTAGTTACTAGGTTTCCAGGGAAGAAAATAAAGTGTCTTCATGGAACATTTCAGCATCAAGCCATGTATTTTTGGAGCAAGTCCCCTCTTTCTCCCCTTGCTCTAGTTGGCCCAGGGTGGGAGTTACCGGAAACCATGTCAGGGTCTGGTTCCGCCACCGCAGCGGACCCAGCAGTGTCACCCCACAGCCTCCCTGCTCCCTGGCAGCCGGCAGCAGGCGTCCAGGCCTGGGCACCGGCCACTGAGGCCTTTGTTTCAGGTACTGGGTGGTGCCCGATGGAAGGTGTGAGACACAACGGAAAGTTTCTACGTGGCGGCGAGGTTGCCGACGCTTTCGGTTGTCTGCCGTTCGGGAGGGAAGCAGGACAGAGCTGGACAGCCAGCTCCAGAGGCTTTGGCAGAGCTGGGAAAACACTTCAGCAAGCTTCTTTTTTGGGGGGACCCTCGGCCTTCTTGTCCTTAAAACAGCCAATGAGGCCGTGGCAGGAAGCGGGAGTGAAGTGAGGCAGGGCGCTGGCCGGAGCCGCGCCGGGCAGAGGGGCGCGGGGCCCTGCCTTGGGCGTCAAGCCGCGCCCGCTGCTGCATGGCTGCGTCTCCCCTGCGTTCCTCGCGAGGCGCCCGCACACCCTGGCGGCTTCACCCGCGTAATCGCGGTTCAGATTTATAAATGCGTAGTGTTTCTTCCAGCTCAGTCTGCGTGGCCCGTCCATCTGTCCATCCGTCCGACCATCCGTCGTGCTTTCATTAGGTGCCCGACCACCCCCAGGAGCCGATGGTACCTGGGGGACCGAGGGAGACGGGCCTGAAGGCCACATGCTGCGGTGGGCGTGGCGCGCGTCAGGACAGGAGGCAGGTCTGGGGACTCAAGCAAGCGACGAGTGAGTTTTCGGCGCTTGGCCATTGCTCTGGGAAGCCGAGTTGCCGCGGGGTACGGTGCACCCCGGCAGGACCACAGCCAGTGTGATGCTCAGGTGCGCAGGCGCTGCGGCGCCCACGGCCGGGACGAACCTGCACGACCGAAGTCACCCCGGCTGCTGGCAGTGGCGCTCTACAACGGAGGTGGCCCAGGCGGCGGCGCCAGGGGAAGGACAGCTGTTGGGTGCCTGCTGGCCACCGCACGTTCGGGCCACCTCTGGTGCCCTCACTGTTGCTTACATAATTACTCTTTCCCCCCCATTCATAGGCTTGCCAAGGGCCTTCTGATTGGCCAGGCTCCCGCCACATGGCTCACCCAGCCCACAGGCGGCATCATTCCGCTAGAAGCCTACGAATGGGCCTGGGCGAACCATGTGACCCAGCCCAGCCAACCAGAAATCCCTTGGCAAGGATGTCGGGGCCACCCAGAGAACTGCAGAGGCCTGCTGGTTGGTGGCGGGCAGCCGGGGACAAGGCGGGCAGCTGCCACCTGGCATCGCAGGGAAAAACTTGCTTGACAATGAAACTGACACTGAGGAAACACAAGGTAGAAGATCAGGGACACTCTTCCGGAATCTGAAGCACTTCCGCCCGAGGCGGCATCCTGTCACGGACTTGGCACTTATGGGAGCCAGGTCTGCTTCCTCTCTTTAAACCAGCTCATCGCTCACTTCCCACCCCTTGAAAACTGTCTCCTGACTTAAACAGTGACACTCCCACTCCTGGAGCTTGGGGCATGGAAACGGGAGGTCCCTTTCCTGTATCATCAGAGAAGTTCCTTCTTCCCGGAATAATGGTCCAGGCTGTTCCCGCAGACTGACGTTTCGTCCGTAGGACGAGGGCCACAGTCCAGCCTGCAGCGCCAGCACCTCCTCCCTCCACTTTTTTGCTGCCTGTTTTTAAAAATAACTTCCATCTGCTCGTCTGCCTCCTGCACATCCCTGTGCTTCCGTGTGCAAGGCTTCCTGGCCTCTGTCCCCAGCAGCGAGCAAGCTCTTCTCCCGGGTGCCTTCCCTCTGTCCAGTCTTAGCTCTCTTTCCTTGGCTCGACAAACGACCCGTCAAGAACTGTTATCTGTGTTTCCGGACTCACTAGGCAGAAACCATTTTCAATGCCACAGATACCTGGGTGTGACTTCCTGACATTCTGAAGATGGGTGGCTCATCGGAAAGAACTTGGCCTGCACAGATTCTGGGAAGAGGTGCCCCATGTACTGGTTTGGGCTGCAGGGAAAGCTGAACCAAGTCACTTCAAGTAATAGGAACTGGTGACTTCCTGACCACGGTAAAGCCGGTACTTACTGAGAGCGCGCTGTGAGTTAGGAGTTGTGCTAAGCACATCTGCAGGTGCATTGATTTCTCGCTTGTTAGTTATTACCATCACCTACGTTCCGAAGGTGAGAAAACTGAGGGACAGAGAAGACGAGAACGTTGCTCCAGGTCTCACAGCTAATGGTGGTCACGGCACCCACCTGTGGGGCTCACCCCAGTATGCTTGGCCTCTTACTTTGTGGATGCAAGGGATTATTGGACTTCTCTGCCCTATGGAAGCTGTGAGCCATGCGACTTGCTCTGGCTAATGAAATGTGAATAGATGTGATGTGTGTCACCCTGGGTGAAAGCTCAAGGATCAGCACTCAATTTATCATGTCACTGTTTCCATCTGCCTGGTGGATATGACATATATGACATATCCGATGCTCAATGAGTTCATAAAAGAAGAAATAAAACTTTATTGAGTCTTAAAAATTTGTGGATTTTTAAATTACCGACCCATGACCTGGACAGTTTAACTGCAATATTAGCAGAGTCATGATTAAAATTCCAGTTAGTCTGGTTTCCAGCCAGAATTTCAGCAATTCTGTCTTTCTCTGTATGAACACTAGAGAAAGTAAGGAACCCCAAAATCACTTGGCAGCGACTGAAGTTTTCAGGCTACAGCATCTCTGTGACGTCCAGGCGTCTGGTCACCTTCTCGGCCCCAATGTCTTGGTGGTTGTGAGCACCGTTCTGAATGCCAGCCTTCGCTGCTCCGTCCTCCGGCCTTCGCCATGCGGGTGACAGAGCGACCGTCTCCGGCTCCGCCTTCCGTTCCGCCTTCGCACGGCACCTGCTCACCTCGGGCATGTCCTCCTGTCGCTGTGATTCCCCCCTCCGCCCTCTGTTTACCTCCTCACGTTTGCTTCTGCTTCGAGTGGTGGCCTCCATAAACTGCCCGTTCTCTGTATCTTGCATTTTAACCCCCTGAGATTGAATGTCTGCTTGGGTCAGAAAATTCTGGGCCACTTCAGAGGCTCCTTACCATAGATTCCTAGATCAGGTGGTCACGTGGGTCTCCTGTTCCAATCAGCTGCCAAGAGGACCGGATGGTCTGCTGCCAGACCTGAGGTCCGCACGAAAAGTCCCTCAACCCAATGTGTACAGGTCAAGCCACGCTGTAGCCGCACACTCACTCAGTGCCGATGTTGATGACACCTCAGTGAAATGGAGAAAAGTACCGATGGGAAAAATAGTCCCTCAAAAGAAAGTGTGTGCGGTGTTAGAGGTAGTGACGCTCTCCGTAACAGGCGCTGTCACCGGCGGGCACTTCATTGGCCTCACCCAGGACACTGAGCCGCAGACGGCGGCCTTGCCCGCCTCCTCCTCGCACGCTCCCTTCCCTCCCGCCAGCCATCTGGCCAGCCCTCGCCTCGCCTGTGCGCCCCCTCCTGCCCCCCACGGTCAGGAGCTTCTTCCTGCGCGGCCCCACCCAGGGGCTCGGTGCCTGAGAACGGGCAGAGCAGAGATCCTGGCTCCCACGCTCCGTCTCGGAGCAAACCTGGCCTGTCTGTTTTTAAATTAAAGTTTAATTACACAAATCTTACGTGAATACCTTCTCCTTGTGACAAAGGAATAAAGTAGAGGAAATTCTAATGTTCCTTTTGACCAGGAACCCAGAGCTCGGTCCGAGGCCGTCTCCTGCTCCCTGGTGTCAACCAGCTGCCAGTTTTGCGACTCCGTCTCCATCTGTACGGCTGCTCTGCGTGCGCGCTTCACATAAGTGGTTTTGCACTGCATGCGTCATTCTGTAATTTGCTTATTTTTTCTCAACAGTAGGTCTTTGCTGTTTCCATGTAATTATAGATTATATTACTGATTATATTATTGTATTATAGGTCTACTTTATTTTCTCAAACCATAGCTTACCTTCCATGGTGTCTCTGTATCGCAGCTTATGTAGCCAATTCCCCATCAGTGAACATATAGTTTCTCTTTAAGTGAAAAGACTTTGCTGCAGTGAACACTTTTTTTATGGGCTTCCTTGTGCGAGATCTGATACTGAAAAATGGAATTCCTGGGTCATTTAGATATGTACACTTTTCACTTCAGTAGACTTTATAAAGTCTGAGCCTCCTTTGGTCCCTAACTGTACATATTGCTCTGCCTTGTCACCGGGATCTGAAAGGTAAACACACCAATTCAGGCAGCAGCAAACCAACATTGCCTCCAGGCACTGTGCTGAGTTATTCCCTGCCTCTCCACGGTCCTACAGAGTCTTCCACATATGACGACTACATCACAGATGAGAAAGTTTAGGTTAACAGAGGTTAAGATATTTCCCCATTTTCACACAACGACTAGGTGGCAGATTCGGGATTTGCATCTAGGACTGTCTGCTTACAAAGCCCGTGTCCCTAATGAATTTGCATCTCTAAAAGTTTCCAGACTGTGGCTTTGGGTCCCCCAAGGAAGCGCTATTTCAAGTGTCCAGTCATCAAGCAGGGGTCTTGTGTGGGGCGGTGGTCAGCCCTCCCACTGTTCGGTGGCATGGCGTTTGCGAGGTGTGGCGAGAGGCGTGGGGTTTTCTCTGTCTCAGCAGGCGGGGCACGTCACCTGGAACTGGCTTTAGGGACGCGGCGGCCTACACAGCCGCAAGACACGGTGGTTCATCCTGTGCGTCACTGGAGGTCCAAGGAGGTGATTTCCAAAGAGATTAGCATCTGAACTGCTAGACTGAGTAAAACAGATGGACGCCCCAGTGTGAGAGGGCACCCACAAACCCATCGGGGGCCTCGGCAGGACAAAAGGCAGGAAGGGACACATTCTCTGCCCAACTGCTTAAAGTATAGCCCGGCTCACCTGGGCCCCAGCGTGCAGACGGCAGACGGAGGGACTTCACAGTCTGTGCAGTCACGCGAGCCAGCCCCTCATGATGGACGGAGGCGGTGACAGAGACCGGGCTGAGGCTCTGCTGGTTCTGTCTCTGGAGAACCCTGACAATGACATGGAGGCCCCTCATGACAAAGTGTGATTTTGCTCGTGTGAAGTTAGCCAGTTTGAGCGTCCAGGCAAAAAGGAAGAAGTCGGAAACCAGTCTGCTAGATAGAGTCCTTCGGTGCCTGCCTGGGGATCTCGCCTCTTTTGGTCAGGGCGCACCAGTAGTCATGCCAGCGCATGCCTGGGCTCTGACCGTGTCGCCGGATCCTCTGAGAGGCCACGGCCGCCTCCCCGTCTGCTAAATCCCATGGTAGCGAAAGCCACGTGAATGTGCACCTCACCGTGCCTCCGCCCTGCACTTGGCCCCAGCCCTGGGCCTGCACGTGACTTCCGCGTGCCTTCGCTCACGGTGTCCCTGTCACTGCTCATCTCCACATGTTCCCAGATGCACCTCCTCGAGCGTCAGATGTCCCACCAGCGTCCTCAGGCCAGGACTCGTCTGTCTATCCTCCGAGCTCCCACGGCACCAGCGCCCTTCCCTGGCCCCCCTGCCATGTCTCAGCTTCCCTCGTTGGAGTTTCCGGAGGCGAGCTGGCACAGGAGCTACACTTGGCTGTTTGGAGTAGGGCAGTCCTGAGCTTGAACTTTACTCGAACTTGAATTTTACTAATGGTGCCTGACCTCATGGCTCTTTGTCACATGATTCTTGAGAAATCTAAACGATTTCATACTTAAAATGAACCTTTATAAGCCCCCCAAAGTGATTTAATATCCCTAATCTTCAGCTGCAGAGTACGGGTAACGAAAGCCCCCTCGGGCCCTGCGAGGACTGGGTGGTGTAGCGGCGCCGTGCCGGAGTCGCCGAGTGCTGGCTCTGCGCTGGGCATCTCCAGCATCATTTACCAGCAGGGCAGCATTTATTCCTTTCTTTTCCATTTTCGCGATGCAGAGCTCCTGGAGGACACTGATGCTCTTTCTAGCTGCCGGCCTCGGCAGCCACTAACGTCTCTGTGCCAGCCTCCTCACCGTGCCCCTCGCTTATCCGTGTGTGTGGCTGTGTGCCTGCTCTGGGCCCAGCCCCATGTGTAGCCTGGGGAGGTAAAGATGAGCAAAGCGAAGTTACTCTGTCCTCATGGAGCTTGCATTTTAACCGCGGAAATAGGCATAAGTCAAAATGCCACACGGCAAACTGTGAAGTTTGTCCTGTGGTGAGTACTTGAAAGAGAGGTACGCGGGTGCAGTGGAGGACTTTTCCTGAGCAGCGAGTTCTGGGAAGACTGGACTGAGCTCTGAAGGACTGGCCGCTCGGCGAGAGCACGCGCAAAGGCCCTGGGGTGGCAGGGAGCGCGCCCACGAGGCCGTGTGTGTGGCTGTGGCCGGAGCGCGCGCGGAGATGAAGCAGGAGAGGTGGCCGCACGCGTGCAGTCTCCTCCAGGAAGCGTTCCTGGATCGATGAAGTGAAACCCAGAGGTGCGTCTGAAAAATAGAGTCTGCCTCAGGGCCGTGGGCAAGGCGTCGCTCATGCGTCTGTGCGCTTGAGAAAACGACTTCCCTGAGCTCCGTGTGAGGAGGGCCACGCCATCTCCCCGGGGACACCAGGGACAGTCAGTGTCTCTCCCCCAGCCACCTGGCACTCCACTTCCTGTGAGTGTGAACACGTACTTTGATTCGTTCACAGTAAAAGCTCATGAGCTGGGATTCCGCCCATTCAGGATTTTGCCAACTGAAAGAGAAGTCGAGTGGATATTTGGAAGCTCCTAAGAAAGTTCTCCAGCTACTTCAGAAGGATTCAGTTAGATACAAACAATTACTAGGCTAATTATAAGTCACCCGTGCCTATTCATTAAAGCAGGTCCAAGATGCCGGGCAGAATAATGAAGCTGCCTCTCCCTGCAGACAGTCTGTAACTCGGCGCTGCTAATCCAGGCGAGCCTCCCCCTCAGTCAAGCAGATCACTGAAGTGGGCTGGCTGGCTCTTTACAATTAAATGGAGCATCTCTTCTGATTACATAAGCACACCTACAATGTAATAAATTTAAAAATTCAGAACCAGATAAGGAAAAAAGGCATCCATTATATCTGCATGTAATCCCTGCAAGCTCAGCCACGCAGGCCTTGTGATCCCCTCCTCAACACCACGTGAGAGCGGAGCGGCGGATGGAGGCGTGGACGGATGCGCAGGTGGGCGGTGGGCTGATGCTGAATAGGCACGTAAGTGGTCATACAGGTTGGCTTTCTAACCGCTGGGACCCTAACGTGTCAGAGACGCTCACCCCTCCCCTAACAGCCCTGCGCCCCCTGCATTCCCTTCTCTACCCGCCCTAACGCTGTAGGGTTACAGGACTGGGTCTGGTCCGAAGGACAGGTGAGCGCCACGAACCTCGTGTCCTTCCCGGGCATCAGACGTCCTTTAACGATCGGCCCACGCCGTCTCAGCCTCGTGTGACTTAACGGCGCATAGGACCTCCTTGCGTCCCCGGGACTCAGAGAGAGACGTGCGGGTGAGCTGTGTGGCCCGCCTCCAAGTGGGGTGACGGCCAGGCAGGCCTCTGCTGCATCAGGCCTGGGGGACCCGCGGGCCTCTGTCCCCCTCACGCGCGTTGCGCACGGTCGGCTTGTCGTCGTCTCACACGTGTCACATGCGCTTCCCTGTGTCGACACGCGCTCCCTGAAATGCCAGCTGGCGGCTGTGCGGCATTCGTTCATTCATTCCTTATGTGGCTGCACCAGATTTTTTTTTTTTTTCCTACCATTTCTGTGTCTGTAATTTTATCTTTTTCATTTTCATTAAGGTAGTTTCTTAGAAGATAAGTTTTAAAACTGTAACATTTGAAACAAGTTTTTTGACATATTTTTTCAGTGCCTTCCAGAAAGTTATGCCAGTTTTCCACATCCTGTGGTTTGAGGCTATGGCATTCTAGCAGTAATTGGCATTTATATTTAAATAATCTTTGCCAACTTGATAGACGGCCACAATATTTCCTTTTAATTAAATGTTTATTCCTAACGAGGCTAAAGCAGCACACATTGGCCACTTGCTTCTCGTTTCCTTTGTGACTGCGGAAACCTCCCGTGTCCATGCCGCCTTTATCTGCCTAATTCCCACGCACCCTGTAAGCCTCAGATGAGAAGAATTTCTTCCCAGAGACTGTCCCTGACTCATCCAGGAATAACGGTGCCCTCTGCCTTGTCACAGCACCTCTCCCCCCCGCAGAACAGCATTGATCATACGTTCCGTTCACCTCTGTCCCCGAAACATCTCACACGGCACCTGGCCAAGCGAGAGAGGCAGTAAATGCTTATTTAATGAGTGGATCGAGTGACAAAGGTAATAACAATAAAGGTGATGTTGGTGATAATTCCTTACGCAGAGGGCGTGATAAAGATGATCGATATTAAAGGCGACATTACAGAGATGGTGGGGCGGGTGCCAGTGCAGAGGGGCTTGTTGTGTGGATGAAGGCATTTACGGTCGTCGTCAGGACGTGGTTGACTGTGACGATGCTCACGTCCATGTTGGCGGTAGTGACGCCCGAGCCGTCGGTGGTGACAGTGGTGACGCTGAAGTGAGTGATAGATGTGTTGGTAGCAATTATATTTGCCTAAACTTTTAGATGCGTGTTTTTGGGAAAAGCTGAGTCACACAGGGACAGTTTGGCTTAGTAAAGATTGTTGGGACACATGTCATTCCCTTGGCCACGGGGACATGGCCATGTCTCGGCCTGGACTTGGCTCAGGTGGAGAGGTTTGATACGCTCCAAATTTAAGAAAGCCAGGCCAAAGCACTCAGGTGATTTGCCTCTGGCATTCAGAGCAATCGTTCATTTCTTCAAAATACCCCTTTGGACATCAAGCCCGAGTGAGACCTCAGCTTAAAAATACCCCTTTAAAAGCAGGGGGGTGGGGGACAGGTTTGAGCAGACATTTCACACAAAGAGGTATATAGAAGGACAACAAGCACATCATTAGCCGTTGGGAAAACTCAAAACCATAATGAAACAGTGTTACGTACCAACTGCAGTGCCTGAGATTGAAGACCGATCATGCCACATACTGGAAAGATGGGACACACCTGACCTCTCACACACCGCTGCCGGGTGCAAAACCGTGCAGCCGTCTGGAAAACAAACGGCAGCGTCCTGAAAGCGCAGCCGTACAGCCTCCGCGGCCAGCTCTTCAGCCTGGGTATCTCCCCAAGAAAAATGAAAGATATGCCCCACAACTACCTGTAAGTCAAACTCGAGAGCAGCGTCGTCCGTGATAGCCGAAGACGGGGAGCTCAGCCGTGCACCAGCGGGCGGACCGAGGGCCAGTCGCGCTGTGTCGCGCTGTGTCGCGCTGTGTCGCGCTGTGTCGCGCTGCCTCACACACCGGCGTGCTGCTCAGCAAACACAAGTAGCGAACGCCGGCGCGTGCAGGAACGCAGACGGCGAGTCGGCCCGCCCAGCACGGCGCAGCCTGCACGCTGGGCTGTAGCGCTGCCCGAGGACAGGCTGGGAGAAGATCGATGGGGGGCAAGGTGCGACTGTCACCCTCACGCTGTGCGACCCCTTTGGAGAAACGTTTGGTGGCTTCCCATAAAGTGAAACATGCACTTCCTACGTGACCTAGCAGTTCACAAGGGAAATAAAGTGATGTGTTCACAAAAATCCTTGTCCATCAGAATTTTATAGCAGCATTTCTCGCAGTTAGGTGCCATCGACAGCGGGAGCATTAAGACGTGTGACGTATTTGTGCACGGAGGACTTAGCAGCGTCGGGGAACGTACTGCTGACACGCACGGTGGGGCGCAACAGCGCCGAGCAGAGAAGTCGGATACGTGGAGAATGGTGGCATCTGCTCGGAGATGGGGCAGAACTAAACTGCAGCGATGGGGCCCAGGCCGAGATGGCCCGGATGTGAGGTCGGGGGCCCCTGACTGCACAGGCTCGCAAGCGGACCAGCCGACGGGATAGAAACACGCTTAGTCTTTATTGGGATGACGGTCACTTAAGTCTACATGCTTGACCAGCTCATAGAACCGTCCTCTTAAAACGCGTGCATCTCACCGTCTGTCCGCGACGCCTCAGCGACATCGACTGAAGAAAGGAGAGAGAGCGGGGAGTCTGGAAAGAACCGCCGAAGAGGACAGACCCCGAGGGCCTCGGGCTGTGCGCCCAGCCGCTCCCCGACACCAGGGCTCGTGCCACGTCACGTGTACTTTTAGGCAGAGCTCACTGCTGTGCCCCAGGACTCTTCTCCAGCAGGGGGATTTCCTTTTGCGTTTTCTTCACAGTGAAGGGAACAAAATAGTTGTAAAAGAGCTCAGCTGCGTAAATATGAGGAAGGCTTTGTCCGTCCTGCGATGCATCAGAAACAAAGTTTTAACGTTATTTTCTCTAACCGTGGTGATTCGCACACAGTTGCAGATCGCCTCTGTAATTATGTGGGTGCGAGATGGGGGGGTCACAGGCTGGGTATCAGAGGACCTGGACTGTGTTCTCTGCATGATACCGGGTCCCTCTGTGACCCCAGGCAGGCCGTCTCTTTGATTTGAGTCTTGATCTCCATCTGGAAAAAGAAGGAATGGCCTCCTATCAGACTAGACAGTTACTGCAAGGGACGCATTTTTGAGTTAAAGCACAGGGAAATAATATCTAACTGTGAATGTTATTAAATGCTTACTTTCAGAGAAACAGAGGAGGCATAGGATATATTTTGGCCAAGCGTCCACAGGCTGAGGACACCAGTACCTCAAAGTGACTGTCTTAAGTCACTTGAAATTGCAATGAAGACAGCAGAGTGAGATCTTAGTTCGTAGTCCCCAAAACTTAAAATACACACCCCAAAAAATGAATTGCTTAATCTTGGGCAAATTGATCCCTCTGTGCCCATGTGTTTCCGACTGTGTGGTTTTAATGATTATGTAGAGGTTTTATAAGAATAAATTGAAATAACTTTTGTGAGAACATATAAGCCAGTGCTGATAAATAGTTGATTTATTAAACAAAATTTGGGCTGGATAAGAAGAACTTGGAGAGTTTCCTCTAAAGTGTAATTATTAGCGCTTCAGAAACTGTCCATGGGTCATGGGAGACAGTGACACAGCAGATGGAGCCCTGAGAACAGCGATGGTCATGTCACATGATCATAAGCGTTTGCTGAGCCAGGCACGGTAGTAACTGCTTCACCTTGGCGTTTCTCTCATATTCTCGGGAACCACAAGGCATTAGGACGTGTCCTCACCCGCATCTGCAGGCTCACGGGAGCCGGGTTTGCACGATGGCCTAGGCGCCTTCTCGGCCTTCTCCGTGGGCGCAGCCCCTGCTCTTGGAATGGACGGTCTCGGCCGCACTGGGCCCCTTTCCTCACGTCTGTGCCCTGAGTATTCTCTGGGAGCCTCCCGCCGGGCCCCCTGCTTCCCCAGACTGCACCTTGTGTCCCCTCTGCACCCTGGGGACGCAGGGCCATGCCCCAGTGCCGGCCCCTGCCAAGGCCGGACACGTGTCTGGCTGCCGCCAGGGTTTAAGCACAGAGCCACCCCAAGGAGGCCCTCCTTCACCCTCGGGACGCACCCCCTCCTTTCATGCGTCCCGAGCAGCCGAGCGAAGCACCACGTGTTGTAGCCCTCGTCGTCTTAAAGCCCTCGGTGTGTCCATCTGTCTCTACTCCTCGTCCCAGATCGTACCGTGACAGCGTGAGAGCTGACATAAGCTGCTTTTGCGTGACTTGGGGTCTTTGGTTCCTTGACGTGGAAATCTGGCTGAGGACAGAGTGAGGGGAAGAGGGTGAATGTGGCAGGCAAACGCCCCTGGGTCCATCCCGCTCTTCCACGTGATGTGTGACGTGACGCGTGACGTTAGCTGGCTCGGCCTCTGTGGGCTCAGCTCCCCCTGCACAGCGGGGACAGTATTACCTAACACCTCACCGCTGTCACTCTGCGCCAGAGAAGACCTGGGTGTCCTGGACAGAGAACTCATTTAACCCCCAGTGTCAGGTAGGCGCCCCTATTACGCTCACTCTGCAGACGAGTAAACGGGGCCCGGCCAGCCAGCAAGTGGTGGGGCTGGGCGCTGGGTCACATGCTGCAGAGGCCTCGCTGGCAACCACCTGATGAGACTTCCTTGGGGGGCTGTTAGGGGGACTGAGTTCACGCATGGGAAGTGCTTAGCGCGATGCCTGGCCCGTGGCAAATGCCTCGTAATGGACGTGCACGGGAAAATGGGTCTGCAGTCTCCCGGGGAATGCGGGGGCGGTGGTCCAGCTGTGAACTTTGTTCCCCGGGAAACCGGCTGCTGAGTTTGGCCCTGCGCTCGCCGTGCCGTCCCCTGTGATGCACAGCCCTCTCTTTTTTGGTAATTAACTGCACTGTTTGGATTCCGCTGCCCTGGTCTCTTTCCTGCCTCTGTGTGGGGAGGGACTGTGGGGAGCTCGTGGCAGTTGCGACCTGGGACCCGCGAGGAGGTAGCGTGCATGAGTGAGACGGCGTTGGCAGTCCCTCGCTCCGGTTTGCTCCCATCCTCCACGTATTTATACATCTGACAACCGGTGCTCGGGCGCCACCCCCGTGGGCAGCCTGCCCCCGCCCTTCCCACAGTCCCCAGTGGTCCCCTTGAACTGTTTTTAGCTCTCCCGTCAAATGCTGTCGAAACTTTCTGAGTGTCACGTCTCCGACATCGGGGAGACGCAGGAAACTCTCCCCTCACGGACCGTATCCCAACGGCACGTTGCTGCTGTTTTGCTAAAGGCCCTGCAGCTCCTGGGTTGATTTATCTTCTAACGTCCTAGATCCTGTCCCCTGTTTCCTTTCAGGCTCCGGGTGCCGTGTGGGATCCCCAGGGCCAGGGCGGCTTTTCTTCCCACCCCCACCCCCGCCCTCCTTCTGTCAGTCCGTGCGGAGGCTGCCGGGTGCTTCCTGAAGGACACGCGATAACAGCACATTCGCCGAGAACGCTAAAGATAGCTTTAATGAGTCCTGTGCCGAGGTGTTGCTGGGGGCGCTCTCGCTGGCGAGACACCTTTTTATTAAGCTCCAAGAGTTTCCCATTTGGAGACTTTTACAGTGTTGGGAGGGTTGTTTAGTGTTGGCTAAAAAACATTTCCTTTAACGACAGCAAGATCTAATTTGTTAAACTGGTTGCTTTTGTTTTTCTGGTTTTATTATTTTAAAAATCTGTGTACTTTCCTGGATGCAAAAATAGCTGCGGCGCATTTCGTTATTTTTTCATTTTTTTCTTTTTCCCGTGGCTGTCGACAGCCCGTGCTGCTGAGTGATGAGGGTGCCGAGCCTTCGAGGCAGGCCCCGGGTGGCCGGCGTGGCTCCTTGGCGGGAGCTTTGCTGAGTGGGCCCTCTTTCCCGAGACCATGCGGCCGTCACCTTCTGCCCACGCGTCTGTGCCGAGTGCCCGATGGGCACCCACTGCTCTGACAACAGTGACCTGGTGAGGGGAAGTGTCTCCGTGTCCCCCTTGCTAGAGAAGACGCTGCGGGTTTGCCCACTCCCTTACGCAGCAGCTACGTGTGCCAGGCACCGTGCTAGGCTCTGGCCATGCAGCAGAGAATCAAACAAGCACGCCTCGAGCAGCTCGGGCTTCAGTGCAGAGAGGCAGAACTCAAGTAGGGATGGCAGATCGCAGCGGAAGGTGGCCAGGGCTGTGGAGAAAACTTAGAGCAGAAAAGTACTTAGAGAGACAGATTGGGATTTCATGGAGAATGGTCAAGGAGATGCCAGCGTCTGGGTAAAGAGCTGCTGGTATCCGGGGAGCAGGGAGGGGTTTTGTTAGGCAGAAGGAGCCTCAATTGCAAAGGCCCTGGGGCCAGCATGCCCGGAACTGGAAGAGCAGCGGAGACCAGAGAGGCGGCGGCCTGCGGAGCAGGCAGGAAGTGCTGCGCGGAGGGGCGGCAGGTTAACCGACCGGGGTCACGTGGGGTCGGCTTACGAGAGACTCAGGGTTTTCACAGAGGAGGAGGTGGCTGGAACTGGGCCAGGGGCTTCACGCTGGAGCCAAGGCCTCTGCTTTCTCCCTCGTTCTGGCACTGCTGCCTCCTGGTCACGTGTCACTGTGCACGTTTGTGACTCTCCCTCAAGGACACGGCTGCAGCTGGATCCTGAGCACATTCTCTGGTTCTCACCTGACCGAAATGCTCAGCAAGAGGGACAGGCAAGCACACCGTGTCTGTGCCGACGGAAGAAGCCCCCGTGGCTTTGTTAAAAACAAGATTTGAAACAAATTTTCTTTTAAAGCAAATACATGACCACAAAACATCAGCTCAACTTACTTCCTGCCGATGAAATTCAGATAATAACCCCCCGTAATCATTTTGTGTCTGTCTTGTAAAGTTTAGTAGGGGAGCATAAACATTTTCCCACATTTCTATAGCTGTCTTGTACTGGGCTCTTTAATAGCCGGCCGATGCGACCGCATGAGGGAGCGCCATCGTTCGCGTCCCCAGCTCAGGTTTGGGCCGCGCGGAAGCCTTTCCGGAATGCTGCTAGTGTAGCTAACACAGCAGTGGGCCTCTTGAGCATGCAGCTTTTGATGCTGTTGTCCACTTTCTTGGGCGACATTCCCAGAAGTGACTTCTTGGATCAAAGCGTGTCACCACCTTTACAGTTGGCTATCCACAAGTTTCCGTCTCGTTTCCCGGTGAACGCTGCAGTGCTCACGCGTGCATGGCCCCTGGTTTTGACTTCCCGGGCCAGGCGTGCGGAACTGCCCTGAGTCCAATGGTGTTCCGGGAATGGTGTCGGGTCTACAGGTGCGGGGGTGATGCGGCGATAGCAAGACCCACCCTTTGTCAAATGTCCACACTGTGTCACCTCCCTGACATGTGTTCTTGTTCACAGTTTCACGGGAGGAAACCATGGCACACAGCAATCGGTCAGCGACCCGCCCACGGTCCAGCCCAGCGGAAGCAGAGGGCAGGTGGACCCCGCTTCTGTCAGACTGCCCGCCACGCCACCATGCCGCCCGTGAGTACAGCGCCGTCTCTGCCCTCATGGAGATCGTGATCTAGCATGGGAGGGTGTGCACGTGTGACATACGACGGTGGCTTACAACAGATTCGCTAGGGGTTCCAAGACAGCACCCGAGAAGGGATAATTAAACCCGTCACAGAAGAGGTGACACTGGAGAACAGGAATTCCCCAAATACAGAAAACATAGAGGGCCTCAGGACAGAGAACATGATGCAGAATCCCAGAGGCGCGGGACCGCGTGGCCCCACGGAAGTGCCCGGAAACACGGCGAGGAGGGCGTGGCACGAGCGAGGGGCGGGGGGCCAGCGGCCACGTGGGTGTGACTCTGCTGTTCCCAGCCTGGGCTGTGCATCGCGGTTACCAGCAAGGGCTTTAGTTGGATGCTGTGCAGTCTGCGTTTTAAGTCGAATCCTGCCCAGCTAGACTGGGGTCCTTGCTGGTGGGGCTGGGTGGTTCTGATGTGCCACAAGTTTGAAAGTCCCACCGTGAGCGAGACCCATGTGTTGTCACATGCAGAGCAGCGCACACCCGTGTGAGGCATGCAGGAGCCAAAGGACCGTCGGGGTCCCGTCAGTGACACGGCCCCTCCCCCGGGGTCTGGGGAGGGTGTGCTGCGAGAGACGGGCACCAGGCATTGGAGTATCATAGGACGTGGTTGTGCCCCACTGCGATGTCTCCTGGATCCAGGGTCCCCAAACCTCACCGCATGGTAGAATTACTTGGGGAGCCTTGGGGAAGCCTCTGTGTGCAGGCACACATTTAACTCAGTCTGGGGGTGATTTCACAGTCACCCTCGCCCCAGACAATTAAATATTGTTCTCTGATGGTGGGATGCAGGCATCAGTGTTTTTAAGGCCCTGAGTGATCTCGAGGTGCCGAAAAGTCTGAGAACCGCTGTTCATGGCCTCGCGGGCCAGCAGAATCGCTTTGTCCCGAGGGCCGGTCAGAAACAGAGACCCAGAGCCCCACGCCAACCCTGGGCACAGAGTCTGAACCCAGACTCCCAGGCGATCCCCGGGCACGCAGAAAACCGAGAAACGCTGCTCCAGAGAGATTCTAAAAGGTGCTGTCCCTGACGTTAAGTTGGGTGATTGTCACAAGGTTTTCCGTAGGTCACGTATATATATAACAATATGTGACCGTCCCTTTAATTTGCAGTCGGTCACCACACGTCTGTGCTGCTGGACTCTTCTCATACGTGTCACACACGACTGGTCGCATTTTCTCACCTGCCGCGCGTGTGGGGCGGTGGTGGGTCACGGCCGTCACTTAAGTTCAGACGGCTGTATGCGGTGGCCCGTCTGGTGTGTAAGGGATTCTGGCCACGTGCTCCCGGTGTTCGTGTTTTTCTTCCGAGGTTTTCAAGCAGGGGCGTGACAGGTAGTCTGGACGGGCTGGTTCTGAGGAATCGCGCCAAACGTGGTAGCACACCTCCGGTCATTCCCGGCCCTGGTGTAGCCCTGTGTGTGTCAGTTACGCGAGTTAGAAGCCCTTTAGATTTGGGTGAGCCGCGCCGTTCTGCTCACGCTGGCCCAGGCGGGTGTCCGTCCCCTCCACAGAGCAGCGTCCTGCCCGGCAGCGCCGTGGCTCACGCAGCACGCGTTTGCACGTGATGTCTGCTCAAAGGCCCGCTCTTCAGTCAGTGGCTTGCTCATTTTCTGTCCACCGCCATCTTATACAAACCTTCATGAAGGCCCCGACCACATCGTGGTGTATAAATTGCCGTCACGTTTCACACAGTAGGTTGGGGCCAAAACGAGTCCTCCTTGCCTTCCGACCTCATCAAGCGGTGCAGAACGTGCGGCCTTGTGGACCAGTGAGCTTTCTCCGCCCCCCTCCTGATGCCTGGTGACTTCACCTTGTGCACAGAGTCTGGCCAGGGGCCCCTGGAGAAGAGGTGGCTTGAGAAAGCAGGCAGCACGCAAGGCAGATTGGGGACCTGAATCTCCCAGGCAAGCACACGGATTAGAAAGTACGTGACTCAGAAGTCGGGGTCCTTCCGAGCCCATGGGAAACAAGATCTGCAGGAGGTTCTAACCTGAGCGTTCAGGAAGCCCAGTGCTGGCCCTTTGAGGAGCTGGGACCGGACAGCTGAGCCCTGCAGTTCCTGTGTCACTTTCCGGGTCAGCAGTGCTCAGATCCCGTCGGTGGCGCTGTCCCCAGGCCTGTGCTCCAGTTACTTCATCCTGGACCCAGTTGTCCTTCGACTGCTCTGCTTTTTAGGACTTGGGTGCTCACTCTTCGCCAGACATGGCCATTCCGCTTCAGGACCTCTGACCTGGTCAGTGCCCGGCTTGACCCTGCGTCCACATCCCCACATTCTCAGAACGGGAAGTAGGACACAAGTCACCGCCCTCAGTGGCCGTTGTTTACCTGTCCACATCCCTTCCTAATGGCTTTGGGAATAGAGCCAAAGGTCATTATGGGGTCAACATGAGCAGGAGTGCGTCCGCAGTGCCATCGTGGCCAAGCCCCGCCCTCCCCTGCCTGAGCCCAGAGTGCAGTGGGCGGGATCAGCTTACCTGCTCAGCCCTGGCGCATTTCCATGCTATAATATGGAAAATTAATTTCTCACATTATTAGAGTAGAAAATTCAGTAGGATTAATTCTCCTGGTTCACAAGCAATCAGAGGTCACCATGGCAGCATACGTCAGTGGAGCCGTGCGCAGCGACTGAAACGTGCCCCGTGCTGGGCTGTGCACCCTGGCCTCCCCCTCGGCCCTGGTACCCTGTGTCGAGGCGCTGCATCCCTGGCCTCTGCTGCAGAGTGCGGGTCCGGGCGCTCGTGTCCAAGAACTGCGAGGTGGGACGCGTGGTCCTTGCATCTGAACGGTGTGCCCCGGGGATGGGCCGTTGGGCCGCGTGTGAGCTCATGGACTGACCGCAGGAGAGGGGCTGCTGGGCATGTGGAAGCAGCAGGTTCTGTAGCGTGGGCGTAACGGACCCACACGTGAGCACATCTCTGAACGAAGGGAGATGCGCACGGGGATGGCAAGTCAAAATCACGGCTAAAAATGGAACACAAGCCAGCGGCCCATGAGGGCTAATTAGCTTGTCCTATTGGTGTTGACAGTTGAGACATCCCGATGGTCACAGCAGCTTGATGAAATGTGCTATCGTTATCCAGCTACTTCTGCTGCCGAAGCCTTAGCACAGATTAGTTATCTACAGCAGGGACTTCAGCATGTTCCAGCTGTGACCCCGAGCACACCAACTCCCGCCCCACCCACAGGCATGTGTGTGCGCAGTTACAGCGTTACGTGTGCACAGATAGGTGCAGTCTGTGTTGTCTGGGAAGTGACGTCTAACCTTCTGTGCGACGCGCACGCCGACACCGGTACCCCTCGCTGTTCCAGTCTGGCCTGCTCTCCTGCACCCCGTCCGTGCCGCCCTGTCTCGTTTTAACTCTCTTAGTGCAGCTTGCAACCTATTGCGATGATTTTGCCAGCTGCTATTGGGTCGCAGTCCACATTCTGAAAGTCCCTGACCTGGAGGGGGAAGGGGAGGCATCCACAGCTCTTCGTAGGTTCCGGGCGCCGAGTGCGTGACGTTGATCCGGGCCAGTCTGTGATGAGCCTGTGCTCCACCGTGTGTGTAGTTACCTGCGCCAGGCGCTGGGACTGCAGTCACGAGCCCAGCCCTGGCGCCCACCTCTCCCGGGGCGGGGAGACCCTAACAGCCCATGGCAGTGGAGCGTGATGGCTGCTCCGCTCGGGCGGGCCGGGGCCCCGGGCGCACAGGCGGAGAGCCACAGTCCTCCCAGCATGGACGCGGGGAGAGCAAAGTACGCGAGGTCGGGAAACCGCCAGGCTGGAGCGGGCAGGCTGAGCTCAGGGTGGCGGAGGGAACATCTGACGCTGGGAGGTGGCCCGAATCAAAGCGTCTAGGGCATGTGCTCAGGTTCTGTTTCGCTGGGGTTTTGTTTTTCCATATTACCCGAGGTTCCTGCTGAGGAGTGCGCTGAGCAGCCACGCACAGTGTGGCCGTGAGAGGCGGCCTGTGTCTGAGCCGGGGAGGAGCCCAACAGCCTCCGCCAGCCAGGGACACAGAGGACTCTCGTCTCCCTTCTCTTAACCCTTTTTGTCAGTCCTCGAAGGGCATCACCTTTCTCGTTTTCACTGCCAGCTGTCTAGGTGGCATTTCAGCCTTTTTTGTATTTTCCAAAGCCTTGTGTTTAATGTGGAGTTTCTAGGGCACAACGTTCTAGGAAGTGTCATCTAATAAGGAAAAATCAGATCTCAACCTTCTGCTTTCGGCGCCTAGGGACACAGAGGCCTGTGGACATTTGACACGTGAAATGGAGGTCGCCGAGTCACTGCACCGCGAGCCCCCTCGTAGCTTGGATCAGGCTTCTGTGGCCGACCCCGCTGATGGGCAGGAGGCGGCGTGGGTGTGAGTCCAGCCTGTCATCCTTGTTCTTCACTGTCAGTTACTTTGAATGCTTGAATATCCAATTTCCTGAGGTTTTTGTTGTCCACTCCGCTTGTCGAGCGGCCCCCGCCCCAGCTCAGGGTGCTAAGCGGTGAGGTGTGTGCTCTGGCAGCGGAAGCTCAGGCTCAGTGTGGGGACGCTTCACGCCTGGAATATTCAGTGTCTGGAATATTCCGTGACAAATGCCGCCAGAGATTAGAGACTCAGATCTTTTTCCCAGCGCTCAGGCAGAATTGGAAAAAGAAAAAAAATTAAAGACAGATTTAATTAACCTGCCAGAAAGAAAAAAAAATCACAGGATGTCTGTGTGTGAGGTTAGGGGCAAACCCAGAGATCAAAGAGGGTGAGAGCGGATGGTTTCAGAGGCGCATTTCATATTCAGTCAGCTAATATCACCGAATCTCCTTGGAATCAGATCGTCCAATTATTTCAGCTTTTGGGGTGCTGTGGGAGAGAGGCCTCCGGTGGGTGGGTCTGACTTAAATGAACAGCCAAGGTCACCAGGCAAATGGCCGGCTGTGGTGACTGGGCCAGTGTCCTTCCCTGGTTGGGGGGGGAGGGGCAGGCAGAGGTCAGGCCAGAACCCACTGCCCCGGCCGGTGCCGGCCCCAGTCGTCCTGTGAGGGACTGCCCCCCACGTGAGGACTGCGTCTCTCTGCTGGGATTGGCTGCATCTAGGTTCTAGGTCTTGAAGTGAGCACATGACCCTCGCTGGCCAATCAGAGCCCCCCAAAGACTCCGAGAACACTAACTAGGGAGCAGACATGTGACCCATCCTGCGCCCTCTGGTAGCCGATGCTGAGACAGTGTTTGGGGTCGACACCTCTGGAGAGGAGTGCGGAGCAGGGTGCAGCAGAGACACGTCAAACTGGGACGCCTGTCCCGGGGGCAGAGACTGCAGTGAGACGGCCCGTCGGAGCCGCACCGCGATGGCTCAGTGGCTGCACCCTCACGTGCCTGCCTCGCTCAGCCGCTGGGTGCCGAGTGCCCCTGGAGGGTCATGAGCTCGGGCAGCCAGCAAGATCTGGAAAGGCCGACAGAGCAACCTGCCTGCTGACCAGCCTTCCCACGGCTGGGCAGCCGCTGCCTGAAAAGCACCCACACAGCCGTCTCAGCGTCCACCCAGGGCGCCTGTGCCGAGACCCGACTCAGGAGGAGTGGCGATTGCTGGACGGCGAGCCGTCGTCAGTTGGCGTGTGGGACAGGAACTCATTCGCCGAACACCTACTAGGCTCAGCGGTGAACAGGGATACAGGGCACGTGTGTCATGTATGGATTTCAGTTTCTGAGAAAGAAGTAAACAAGTGTAGTGACCCATAAGCCAGACGGTTTCGGCGTGGAGCGCGCCATGAGGCTGTCCGACAGCGCGGGGCCGCCGCGGCAAGACGGTGGGTGGTGTCGGAGGAGGCCCCTGAGGGGCCGATGTTTGCACGGGAACAGGGTGGGGAACGGCCTGCCCGGCAGAGGGGACAGCACGTGCAGAGGGCAGCAGCAAGTCTGGCTCTCCAAGGGACAGAAAGAAGCTGTCATGACGTGAGGTTTTTAGGCAGGAAGGGGATGTGAGTCACACAGCCAAAGGGGCAGAGCATGTGGGGTTCAACAGGGGCTTCGGGGACCATTCTCAGTGGTTAAAACCATCACGAGTATTAAAACGAGGGACTGATTTGACTGTTTTAATCAGAATTCCAGTAAACTTGCGCTATCTTTTTGGAGAAATTATTTCTGAATATATCTTTTAAAACTTACTTAACTTTTGGATCAGTTTTCTATACACTATAATTCAACTGCTTCTAATTTTTTTCATTTTCATTTTACTGAAATTATTTTCATATGAGTCAATTTCACAGCAAAGAATTTACTCTTACCATAGTTCTAAGCTCAGGGAAAAGAATTACGCAGGGACTAGGTGATGGCCAGACCAGTTTTTTATTTACAAGCAGGAGATTTATCTTCATATTAAACCAGCACCCCATAAAAATAGTTCTGCGTCCCCTACTATGCCCTGGCCCATCTCTCCTCGAGATTCTTTATGCTGTTTTTTGATCTTTTTTGGTTTCTTCTCAGGTTTCACACGAATCAAGATTCTTTCTTTTTTAAAGGAAATAAAGCCAGCTCGAAGTAACTTCATAAAAGTTGTAACACATTCGTTTATGACTAGCATCAGGTATGGCTGGACCCAGGAACTCAAATAGTGTTGTACACAATCACTGTTGCCCTGTTTCTCTGAGATATGCTTGTTGGTCATAACCTTGACCAGTTTCTCTATGGCCTGAGTCCCCTCCACATGGTGGCCCACAGCAGCTCACAGAAGTGTATCCTGCCTCAGCAGCCACAGAGACCAAAGCACCCATCACGCTTTCCTACTTTCCAGCAGGCATCCCAGCACTGATTCTAGTTGGGGTCGTGGGCTCACACTTGCACCAGTTATTTAGCCAAAGGGGTGAGAGAGGCTCAGATTGGCTCAGAGAGGCTCAGATTGCAGCCAACCCCTCCTTGTCCCATATCAGATTTTAAAATAGAGAAGTTCCTTTTCTATAAGAAAAATCAAGCTATCAATGACAGAATAAAAAGAGGGACCGATTTGGGGCAGCGACCACCACAGTTCCTGAGCCCATGGCGCCGTTTCTGTGTGCAGCTCCACATTGCCCCTTCAGGACTGTCCTTCAGTGGGCTCGCGTGTGGCATGTGAGTCACTGTCTTCGTGGGGCTCTGCTTTGCCCTCCTCCCAGCCCAGCAGGCCTTCGTCCTCGAACCCTCATGTACAGCCTTGTCTCTGGACTCACCCGAGACCCAGAAATAGGGCCCAGGTGGAGCAAGCCTGCAGGTGGAGCGATTGACAAACCAGCCACCTCTGAGTCCCTCCTTGGGAGAACAGCTTCTCTCTGCATCCCCTGCAGCGTCGAGTTGCTGAGCCCATGTTTAATTCAAAGGCTGGAATCCATTCAAAGCCAAAGCGAGGAGCAGAAAAAGAAACCCCTCGTTAAAGTTGTGTTCAGTGGGGTGTGTACATAATTCATCCCCGTCGCATCAAATATGAATGCCCCGGTGTCGGGCGGGTGGGGCCGGCACCACAAAGGGCTGAGCCCACTAAGAAGACGCTGTTGAGAGGAGACGGTCCTTGCAGACACCTGCTCAGAGTGCTAATGAGGTCTGGCACCCGAGCGTTTCCAGCAAGGATCCCAGATGGGGACATGCCCGGCAGTGGTGCTGCCCGCCAGCCTCTCTGTGGACTCCTGCATGTTTATAAACTCAGCTCCAGACCTCCCTGAGCTGGCGCTGGGCTGCAGATGAGACAGGTCTGTGGAGCACAGGGAGGGCCGTCCTGCTGTCCTCAGCTGCAGGGAGCGCCACCTCCAGCCCACAGTGTAAACCCCACCACTCCAGAGGCAGATGTGACCGTAGCCGAGTGGGTTATCAGCAGCCCCCCGTCCCCCAGTCCTGTGGTGCAGAGACAATGGTCTGATGAACTCCAGGGAAGCCACACTACCAAGTAGAAGCCTCGCTACCCACCTCGCCCCGAATGGGTCTGCATCTGCTCCGAACAACAGCACACGTAGCCTGGTTCTTGCTGGTCTCTTTCTAGAGAGACCTCTTGTCACCATGGCCAGACCCCAGTGATGATTTATGACTCCTCCCTCTCTTCCTCTCCATCATCACCACCATC
>NW_024350922.1:223280-278210 GCF_902729225.1 Pteropus medius | reverse complement strand
CATCACCACGATCAGCATCATCATCACCATGATCAGCTTCATCACCATCGCCATCACCATCGTCACCACCAGGAAGTTACTCCATCTGACTATTCGCCATGTCTTCACCACCCAGAAGAACACTTTACATAAAGTCAGTGCTCAGTAAATATTTGTGGAACGAGCAGCTTCGCAGAGCGGGAAGCATTATAATCCCCATTTTATTTAAAAGGAAACGGAAGAGCAGACGGTGTATCCGATCACTTAATTTCCCCAGGGTCACAGGGTCCCAAGCTAGGAAGTGAGGGCTGCTGTTTCCACTCCAGCAACAGAGCCCCAACCGCAGCACTGCCGAAGCACTTCCTGCGCCTCGCTGGCGCCGACCACCTTGCATCAAGGTCAAGTTCACCTAAAGCTGCTGGGCTATGACCTGGGCAGTAGTCTGTTAGAAGTCAGCTGTCTCAGACCAAGTGTATCTCCCCGTTTTCTTATCCCCTCCCAGGCCATGTCACCATGTCACCTGTGATCATGTGTTTGCGCCTCCTGCCTTGCATGGGTGTGTCGGTGGCACCAGCCTGCCTGACTGGGGAAGGCGTGGGGTGGCTAGTCTTCAGGTGGCCAGCAGAGATGCAAGGCTTAGCCATCTTGGGAAGGAGGGGCTCTGAGTTTGCGCCCCTGTCATCCCCTCTAGGCCTGGGCGTTGGTTAGCCTTCGAGAGCACTGGGGAATTGAGTTAAGCTTTCCCTGTACTCATTCAGGATGACCCTCCTCCCTGTGTCTTGGGGTGACGCGTTTGGATGGCAGAGATAGATGTTTGCACTGTCGTTAGGGGTCGGGGATCCGGATGACAAAGGGTAACCATCTCGACTGGCATCAGGTGCAGTGTCATGAGTCCCGTCACAGGGCCAAGGGCGCACGCGTGAGTGGGGCTCCAGCTTGCAAGGCAGCTCCGTGGGAACATCCATCCCTGCTTCGGAGAGCTGCCCTGCCGGCTCGACCGTATGGCCCAGCAGGGCAGTCCCCTAGGGTTTAGACACAAGTGGAGATCACTTGGCTTGTTGTCAGCAGAAGCGAGGGATGTATGGGATTATAAAATGCAAGAGGGGCCCATCCATCGCCAAGGGGCCGCACAGCTGCCAGGCCCCCGGTTCTGGGTGCACAGCAGGCTCCCTGAGCAGCCGGGAGGACGGCGGGGAGTCTGGAGAGCGGCTCTCTGTGTGTTCCTGCATCTGGACCTCGCGAGGGAGGGAGAGACTGGGTGGAGCTGGGGCCATGGGCGCAGAGCATGTCCCCGGGGCCGGGTCTGCACCTGGGAGGCTGTAGCAAATGCATGACATCTGTGAGACCCTGCATTTGGCAGAGTGCTTGTGAGGCAGCAAACGTGAGTGTGCTCGACTGTGCTCGTGGAAGCCATGCCTCAGTTTGGCTTAAGACGACTTTGGATCGGCCCCGTCCACCTCTTTGCCCCAGTACGCCCCTCCTGTGCCCTGCAATCCGTCCACGTCGCAGTCAGCCCTGCATCTTGAATGTCCCTTACTGGCTGTCATTTTCATAAGATTGTGCGCTGATGTCTTTGGTGCTTTGTCTGCCAGCCACTCCAGACCGGGCTGCACACACCTCACTGTTCACAGGAGCACCGTGTTGTCTGGGTCACTCCACAGACGGTGCCCTCTTCAGGGTCTGCCCTGGCCTTCCTAGACCGTCTTCAGTGTCCCTGCCGTGACTCATTCGGGTCCCATAGGGCAACTTAGTGCCTGCCACCCGCTCAGTCTTTCCTCTCCTAGAAGAAAATTGTGATATCCCAAGTAAACACTCAGAACACCCAGCTGACTCTGAATTCACATAAACAGTAAATATTTTTAGTGTAAAATTGGCAGTTACTAAAAAATGATTTGTTGTTTACCAGAAGTTCAAATTTACCTGCGCATTCTGTAATTTCTCTGGCAAGCTGACCTGAAATGCAGATTCACTTTCAAAGGATTTGGTTTCTCGCTGCCGGAGGTGGCGCTTACACGCCTTAGGACTTTAGGCTGAAAGTTTTAATGACAACTATCAAAGCCTGGTTCTTCCTGAATTTGCCATCACACCATTGTCAGTGACAAAATCGGAGGCCTGGTACCGGCACGTACCAAAGGCTCTGCCACCTGGCAGGTAGAACTGGGCACGTCTCCAAGATACAGCCACTCTTACTTCCAGAGTGGCCTTCCGAGGCCACGGAGGGCCAGGGGTTAAAACAGGACAGCCCTGCTCAGTGCTAACCTCAGCTAAATATGCTCCACAGAAACACTGCCCCGAAGACACTGCCCAGGTCTGATGCTGGCACTCGGAGGTTGGGCTGAGACCAGCTGCCGTGACTAGCACCTTGGGGACCCAAACCGCCATGCCCCCGGTGCTGCAGTTTTCACCCATCGATGGCCTTTTCTTGCTGCCAGGCCTAGCTGGGAACGTCGTGACAGGTTGAGTCGAATCCAGATTTCAGGAGTTTCTGTCGCAGAGCCATGAAAGGGTTCTTCGAACGTCACACTCTGCTTGCGTGACGTCGGTCCCCGTCCATTCTGCTCAGTGGGTCCTACGACAGATGTTCGTCAAATGAACAAGTGGGGTGGGAAAAGGCACGTAGACTGCATTCACCATGAGGCCGAGGGCCCTGCATTTCTCCCTCACATAAATTTCACGGCAGCACTATCGAGTCCGAGATGAAATTCACGTTTTACGAGAGGAAACAGGCTGAGCGAGCTTCGGTCAGTACTGTGTTTGCACAGGCAGTGCTGGGGTTGGGTGTTCTAAGTGCTGTGGGAGGAGCATGCTGCTTCCACGCCATTTGGACTCAGCTGTGTCACTTGCTTTGCCCAAGAGATATCCAGATGTGACACCAGAAGCAGCCTTGAGGACGGCCGTGTGTCTCGGCCTGGCTCTGGTGTTCTGAGAGATCCTTTCCTCGACCAAACTCACTCAGGACCCCCGGCCCGCTCAGGCCCCGACTTCGGGATTTCTGGACTCGCCGCTGTATCGTCTGACGTCGGCAGAGATCCCGCTGTCAGTTCGGCCGGCCTCCCCACCCTCGTTATCTGACCACCCTGGACATTTAGTTGGCTTCCTCACCCTCCGCCAGTCCCAGGTGAGGTCTGGTCCCCTGTCCTGCCATCAGCAAGAGTCCTGTCAGGTCTGTTTAGCCAGGATCCCACCCACCCTGACGTCTCGCCTGGTGACTGTCCATCCGCTGACCCCCATCCCCGGCTCCCTGGTTATAGTTTCCCCCTTTTCCTTGTATTCAGAGTTGAGTCCTATCCTCCTCCCCCGATGTAAGACCCCATCGCCGCGGTCCCTGCACCTGTGACAGTGGCCCTCTTTACAATCTCTGGCAGTGCCATGTGTATTTTTTCTCTAACACGTGCCCTGGGTGGCTGCTGGTACAGGGGTCCAGCTGCATGGGACAGACCAGAGTCTGCCCCTACCTCGTGGACATGCAACTTGAAGCAGAGCCACCAGCTGGACCCTGTCTAGGTCAGCTGCACAGTAGCCGACTTGAGGAACTGCAGGCCACTGACATTCTGAGCAGCAAAGGTTTTCGCAGCTCGGAGATGACATTTCGCAGATTTCAACCCCTACTGTTAGAATCTGCGAGTTCAGGCCACCCAGGCTCACCCTGGAGCCCGTGAGCTCCGCCCGACCACTAGAGCCACAGGTCCACAGGCCATGGACCCCCAAGGGGCCGGAACATGTGGCAGGACCGAGGGTGCCAGGGGCTCTTCAAGCAAGGCTGGGGCACAGGAACCGAGACCGGCAGCGGTCACCTCCCCGGGAAAGTCGGAGTTCTCTCCCTCCGCCATCTTCACTATCTTCCGTGTCTCTTTGGATTCATTTCTGTTAACCGGTATTCAGGTGAACTCATCATCCCTCTGCCTTGTTCCTCCGCTGAAAGGATGCAGTCTGCACATCTGCTGAAGCCCTGTCTGTCCGTGCGTGCTGTCTGTCCCCAGGATCCTCTGGTGTGCTCGCTGTGCTGAGAAGCCCCTGGCACAGTTACAGTACCCGCCGTCTGAGTCAGGTTTGGTTGACTGTTTTTTCCTGGCCTTTTCCCGTGTTGCACGGTGTTGGGGAACGCTGCGGACCGTGCGTAGAGTGAGAGGCTGGAGGACGCGCCCTCGTGTCCGGGAAGGGCGTGGCCTCCGGAGCTGGTGCGGGCTCGGCCCGTTCCACGGCTGACCCTGCACAGCGCAGCCCCCATTCTTCCAGCAGGAGAGCCAGAGGCCCCGAGCGTGGGGGTTTCCTGGTGTCCCTCGTGAGCCCTCAGCAGGCCCCGCGTGCCTACTCCACAGAGGTCCCCACCCTGCGGGTCGTGCCGTTCCCTACGTCTGCCTAGTGTGGAGCACGCTTTCTGCTGCCACGAGCGGCAGGTGGCTTCTGTCTAGTGCTTGTGCCACCTGGAGGGGGCAGTTTTCTATCCCCCCAGCAGAGACATTCAGCATTTCACAGTGTCAAGGCAGAGCTGGATGGTGGGCAGGTTTACTGTGTCCCCGCCAAGGCATACGGCTTCGATCTTATGTCCAAAGGAAGGTTGTGACTGGGACGTGGGACCGTCCTTGCCATCTCACAGTGGGGTGCAGCCTTTGCTCTATGTCAGTGCAAGAGTGCGCTGCAGGGGTTCGTGCCCGTCTCGGTGGCAGATGACCGCCCTTTTGTACCCGCTTCTCCAGGTGTTCTGACTCCACCCGCAGACCGCGGTGGGCCCTGTCGGCCTGACACGCTAGTGAGAAAGCCCTGGAGGTCTGTGGGCGGGGGCAGAGGGGCCTTCAGACAGACTCCTCGTTCTGAGTGGGGGGTGGTGGAGGAAAGTGCAAAGCAGGCTGACTTGGCGCCAAGGGCCAGACAGGAGGCACTATGACAGAGCGCGGCTGTGACCCTGACTGAGACCACCGGGGTTGCACTCCAGGTGGCAGGCCCAGGCCCAAGTGGAAAGCCTGGGTGGTGACGGACTGTGCAAAGTCCTCGCTGCGTGAGCGTCCCCAGATTACTGAGCCTCTCTCGGCTCTGGCGTCACCGGCTGTAAAGTGGGGAGGTGTATGATACCTGACAGAGCTGAGCGAGATTCCCAGGATGGGGCTGGCGCTGGAAAGTGCCAGGCGAGGCCGGAGACCTGTGTGCTGCACTGTGGGCCGGACCTGGCACCAGTGCTTGAGGGCAGGCTTGAGGGAGCTCCGGGAGCCCCAACTTGCTCACCCGGTAGAAAGTAGAGCGGGTGGAGGGCGGGGTCCCTAGCCAAGAACCGGGGACATGCTGGAAGCACAGACCATTGGGAAGAAAGGCCTCAGGAGGTGGGCGAGGAGCTGGGTGAGGCCGACAGGAGGGTGTCCCCCTCCGTGCCCGGATCACGGGGAGCGACCTGGCAGAGTCACGTGTCTGCGCACACAGCCCCACCAGTCGTCACTGCTCGTGGGCCTCAGGTCCCCACTTCCTGGACTCGTGGTCCTACGTGAGAGGAGGCACGGGGTGGGCGGCATGGAGGGCCTGGAGAAGAGCAGGGACGAGCAAAGGGCCAAGGGCCAGGGCCGCGCGGGAGCACGGTGCATTAAAGAGGTGAGGGGCCAGGATCAGAAGGGGGACCGGGTCTTTGGCCCCCACAGAGCACGTGCCACTGCGCTGTTACTGATGAGGAAACCGAGGTCAGAGCTTCCGCAGCTATCAGGGTCAGCCGTCCAGGGAACGACAGGCTGGATGTCCAGCCCAGGTGTGACGTACTCCAACATCCTCGCTCGTGTTCACTACTGCGGCCTCCCCAGTGGGCACAGGGCAGGGGTGTCCCCAGCTGTGCACACATTGCCACTCCCGCCCTGGGTGGGCGTTGGGGTGGGGACGGGGCCGGCCTGGGGCCTGTGTGTGACCGGAGCCTCGTGCCTCCCTCTGAGAAAGCGCCCTATTGAAAATCGATGGGAGAAAGTGTCTGAGAGGGAGGCCAAGTCAGATATCCCGACACAGAGAAGCTAATCACCCGGAGTTAACCTTATCACGTCGAGTGTCAACCGGATCCATAAAGGGAATCGATGAGAGCGCGCGGCCGCAGCCTCTCGCCCGGCCTGGCTGCCTGGGGCTGGAGAGCGGTGGCTGGTGGCCGCGTGCTACCTAGAGACTGGGCAGCCACGGCTTTCAGAGGGCGGTTTTCATACCTGTTTCTCCCCCCACATTTGCTTAACGGCCATTCTTGGAGCCTTAAATCAGATGCACTTAACTGGAAATTGCCCTTTGCCGAGGGAGCAGACGCACACCGGGCGAGGCGCTCCGGCTGGGAGGAAAGCGGGGTGGTCATTGGAGGCGCCGCCGTTCCTTTGTTCCCGGGCAGCCAGACTGCCTTCTGCACCAGGAGGGGCCTGAGAGACAGAGTGGTCTCTAGGTAGATCCCGGAAGGCCACTGGGCCAAGCCAGGTGGGAAGGGACGTTGGGGATGTCATCCCCGTGGGTCGGCAGGATGAGGGGAGATGCCAGGAGTGGCTGGGAGTGGGGTGGGACACCTGAACCCCCACCTCTCCAAGCAGTGTTTAATCTGTGAGGCGGGAGTGGTTTCTCTAGGTAAGAGGACTGTCGTGGGGTCGTTCCATTTGTCCCTCTCACTGGGAGCCCGTGAGAGCTGGAGTCTCGTCTGCTGTGTTCCCCACTAAACTTCCGGAGGCCAGAGCGACACCAGCACGCAGCAGGCGCCTTGCTCCCCGAGCGCAGGTGGAGTGATGGATGGGAACAGTGCAGACAGTGCAGGGCCTGGTTCCAGTACGAGCACATGCAGCGTCAGTGGCCGTGAAGCAGCATGACAACAAGTGTTGATAACAGTGCTGTTAGGCGTTTGCAGCATCCACTGAGCTCATTGCCAGGCAGGATTTTCTCCCCGATCCTCCTAACACTGTCTCGCGGTCAAGCGATCATCATCCCTGCTTCGTAGCTCAGGAAGGGGGCTCTGAGGGGCTCAGCGGTGGGCCCACGTTTACAGAGCTGGTGGTGCGGCGAGGCTTCAATCCATGTGAGGAACTAAGTTCTGGACCCCTTTGCCCTGCAAAATGCTGATGATGGCAGTGGCGATGATGACGGTGGTGATGGTGGTCATGGTGACAGATGGTGGTGATGAGAGAGATGGTGATGATAGTGACAGATGGTGGCAATGGTGGTCATAGTGACAGATGATGGTTATGATGACAGAGACAGTGGTGATGACAGTGATGGGGATGACGGAGATGGTGGTGGTGATAGTGACAGATGGTGGTGATGATGGTGATGGTGACGATGATCGTTACATTGGAGAAGAGAGAGAACATGAACCTACCGCACAGCAGGTCCTGTGAACGTAGGGGAAACGTGATGTCCAGGGTCCAATCTCCAGTGTGACTCGTGGCCATAGCTGTTCTCCGGCAAAGAGCAGCGTTCAGACAACTCACAGCCGTAAATGCTCAGGGGCATCGGGCTGGCCCAGTAGTCAGCTGGCAGTTGCAGGAATCCAGACAGTGGTGAAGGTTCAGGGCTCAGGAACCAGCTCCCTAAGGAAAGAGCGTGGTGAGACCTGGACAGAGCGTCAGAGCCCCAGCCAAGTCAGCACAGGTTGGGATCTGGCCACAGACTTGGTGGGCACCTGAGAGCCAAGTTGAGAAATCAAGGCAGCTGTGTGTGTATAGGACTCAGCTCAATGGGTGGAAGATTCTAGAAAGGCCACAACTGAACAGAACCGTGGCTGTCCATGGCTCCCCCATCCTCACCCCAAGTGTAATTTATTGACTCAAACATTGATCACATGACTACTGAGCATTAATGCTGGGGACACAGCAAGATGAAACCGCCTGGCTCCCGCCCTCCTGGAGCTCGCATTCCAGGGGACACAGTGGACAACAGCCAAGCCAACAAGCAGACAGCAACGCTGGCTTGTGGTGAAGGGTGTGAGTAAGTAGCCAGGGTCATGTGGAGGTCGCAGGCAAAGGTGTGCTGGAGGCAAGGGCTTGAGCTGCAGCCTGGCCCTCCAGGTGTCACGTTCAAACCCTAAGACTCACCCAGCTGTGTCCGGCTGGCAGCCTGAAGCTGCCAGAGGCTCCCGTGGCCCAGCCAGGACAGCCCTAGGGAGGTGGGAGGTGGGGGAGCATGTTGCAGTTGGGATCAGGCGAGGCTCCATTAGGTGGACACCACATTCACTCCCACTGACCAGTGGGTGGACTGAGGCTCCAAGCTAAGTACCTTCTCCACGGCCCACAGCTGCAGGGGGTGGATCTGGGGTGAAACCTCAGGTCTGCCTGACCCCGGAGCTGACGTTTTCACCACAGAGCTCAGTGTAAACGTTGAGAAACAGTGCCCTGTGCAAATACATTGACCCTGATTATAAACTGAGTGTTTTATGAGAGAACTGAATGAAGCCTGTTTCACACGAGAACGTGTATTTATGGAGTCAAGTGAGACAGTGTTTCCAGGAGCAGTATCTCTTACTTCCCCCCTCCCCCATTTATCCTTTGTTCTCCCTGCAGTTAAAAAAAAAATGATTAAACTGTTACAGATAAAAAAATTCTGTAACCGGGCCTACCAAATCTGATTTTGTCACAACAGGCAGCACCAGTGAGTCTCGCATGCTGGCGGCCTGGGGAGCTGTCCGCGGTGCTGAGCCGACAGCCCGGGTCAACCCCGAGCTCCGGCACTGTGGACGGGAGTTTCTGAGACTCCAGGGCCTTGGCCGTCTCCGCGCACTCACCCGTCACCGAATGCGGGCTGGTACCAGCCTGCGCTGCTGGCTCACCTTTGGCTAAGCGCTGTAGGCCCCTGGGCTGCACGTGGGAGTGGGGCGGAGCGGGGAGCATGGTGCAGCCTCACCTCCCTGACGCAGACCTTGCCCCTGCAGTGGCCTCTGTCACCGCACTCCCTCACCTGCAGCCGAGCAGGTGGGACGCCCCAGGATGGCTGTGGAGCACGTGGGTCCATGCGCCATCTCTGGGTCAGACGCCCTGGGCAAGTCCTGTGTCCTCGCTGGGCTTCGTTTCTTACTCTGTAAAACAAGCGTGCTGGCTGTGACAGTTCCCTTCTCTTAGAGTTATTTTGGAGAAGAAAGTCAGTTAGTTCCCATAAGCTGTCTGTTGAGCTGACTGTCAGGCCCTGAGCTAGGATTTTGCATCCACTGTCCTGTTTAACTTCACGATAATCACAGTACGTGGACTTTTCCCATTTTATATAGCGGGAAGCTGAGTCCCAGAAAGATGAAATTCAAGGATGTTCAGTCGTGGGCAAGGGTTTGTTCAAAGTCACAGAATCGGAGGGGTGTGGGAACCCTTGTGTGTCTGCTGCCAAAATCTTAGTTCTTTCCCCACCCCCCAAAAACCCTCCTAAAAAGGACGTGCTGTGTCTCCTGTGATGTCTTCTGGTAGTCACCACTTTCCTTTCTGGTGTGCACTTCCTTTTGTGGCCCAGTCAAGGACGCCGGCCGTGAAAAAGATCAACTTCCCAGCCTGTCGTTTGTGAAAATTCCCTCTGTTCCCTTTCTGTCCACCTTCAGTTCGCTGGCCTCACACCGCGTCCTCAGGAGACGGCTGGTCATGCAGTAGCTGTAGTGCCCCGGAGTCTTCCTCGCCTGCCCCTTCTCTTCCATCCTGTGTGCCCCAGGCGTCCCGCCTCTTAGGTATCTCATCCCATCCCCCGCTCTTCCCTCTTCCAAGCCCTCAGCGCCTCTCTCCTGGGGGTCTGAGTGGGCCCTGCCCAGTCTCCCCACTCCAGGTCCTCACCCCTGTGTTCACTATCTGTGCCGGCTCCTGTGTGAACTTCAAAGATGCTGTTGTGACTCGTCCTTCCCCTGCTTCCCACCGTCTCTTCCTTGCCAGCAGCTTGATCCAGGGTCCTCCAGCGCCATGAGACTCGCCTTGGGCCTGTTCTTTCTCTTCCAGCAGTGCCTGCAGAGGGCGTCCGGATACTAGCTGCCCAGTGGCCCCAGCGCCGTGGACTCTCACACTGACACAGGCAGCCCACCCTCCACCTCCTCCTAGTTCATGTCTTCAGACTAAATGCTCAGTTAAAGGCCCACCTCCTCCAGGATGTCCTCCCTGATCACACTGGTTTGGCTACTCATGTTTGCTCTATCTTTATCCCTTTGCTTATCCCTCCTGTGGTGGTTTGATGAGCTTTTCAGCAAATATTCACTGTCTTCCTGCCGCACCGATGTGGGGCTTGGCCAGGTGACCTACTTTGGCCAATGGGAAGTTTGTGGGCACGATGCAGGCAAAGGCTTAACTGTGCTTGCACGGCTGGGCTTGCACTCCTGTGCTTCTGTGCCCCACTGGGGGAAGAGAATGGCCTGAGCGATTGCTGGCCCTTCAGACCAGCTCCAAGATGGTCTAACCGGCCTGCAAGCTTAAGAACAGATGCTTGCTGCCGTGAGCCAGGGGGTCAGCCCACAGCTTTCTGTGGCAGTAGATGGCATTTGTTCTCACTTGCTGTCCCCTCTTTAAAACTGAGTTACTGAAGGGCAGAGACTGTCTCTTGCACATAAGTCTCCATCCCCAAAGTCCATCATGTGATGTGCTCATGGGAATGTCTGCTGTGTGCGTGGAGCAAGGGACGGGGGAGGGGTGACGGAGAGAAAGATGACCCACCAGCGAAGTGCTCGAGCCTTTGTCAAAACCGCCTTTTACTGGCGCCCGAATCTCCTGATTAAGCCAAGGAAACTGTCGGGAAGGAAGGAGTGAGGTGAAAAGTTATCAGAATGACCGTCCGTCAGCTGAGCTTCATTTCCAGAAGAACGGAAGGAGGATGCGTCACTTTGCGGCTGTCCGACTCCTGCAGATGAAACTGCTCCTGGCAGCGGCTGGACACTGGCTGATGGGGTGAAGAGGGTGACAGTGAGGATGGGACAAGAGCCGGGGGGCGGAGACCTTTCTGGGCCACTGTGGACACGCCCCGCTTCTCTGTCACCGCCCTGCCCTCTGGGAGGTGGTCGTGACACCAAGTGCCATGCACAAGTCCAGTGGGCACGGCTGAGAGGATGTTTACAGCGGATGGGCGGGATTTCGCCTCTGATGGTTTGGCGTGAACTGTCTTTCCTTAGCCTTCTCGTTGACAGAGAAAATTTTACTTTTTATTTTCATCTTATCTGACGCCTCAGAGCGCGCCACGGGAAGTTCAGTTTTCCGATCCGCATGTCTCTGTTCCTGGGGCCAGACTTTCTCCAGGTCGGGAGGACGAAACGCTACCGAAGCCTCCTCTGCAGCTCGCTGGCAGCAAGAATGCACAGCACCTCCCCGTCCTGGGCACGGGGCTCGACCACGTCACCCTCACAGCGGTGGCTTCTGGGTGGGGGAGGGGCTGAGGGATGACCACCACCGCACACACTGTACAGATGAGGAGCAAGGCTCAGAGAGGTCGGGGACCTGCCTGGGATCAGACAGCGAGGACAGACAGACCTTGGGTTCAGATGCAGGACCATCGGAAGCCAGCGGTCAAGCCACGTTCACCCCGTACACCACCACCTCTCATCTCTGGCTTCCGTTCGTCCTTCCCAGGGGATGCTCCTGCCAATCTGAAGGTGCCGCTCCTGGGCAGAGAAGGATGAGACAGACTGAGCTGAGAAGCTTAGCATATCCACTCTCACAAAATCAGCATGTCAAAAAAATCTCTCCTGCCTGCATAACGCTAGTCTCCAGGGGAGCAGACAGAGCCTGCGTGCAGGTGCCTTGCCAGATGCCCAGGTGGGGCTGGGGCGAGAAGGCACGGTTCCCAGCCTTGTGGAGCTGGCCACCCTTGCGGAGGGTGCAGGGTTAAAACTGCAGGCAGAGGCTGGGGACTCACCAAGGGCCACATGGCCTCAGACTTATGAGAAGGTTTCCTGGGTCTGTCAGTCACGCTGCCTCTGCTCGGCTGGCATCTAGCGAGCCGGGCAATGTGCCCACTTTTTTAAGGGACCCACACTTCAACCACATTAAATCCAGCAGGCTGGGGGACTGGCCACCCCTTCGCGGGGTAACACCCTCGCTCTCCTAGGTGCGCAGTGTGACATTCTCATTCCTGTGGTGCATGGGGTGATGCAAGGCAGAAAGAAAGTCCTGTCCACCACCCAGCCCAGGCTGTGTTAACTGTCAGTCTCCAAAGAAACATTTGTGAGTGATCAGGAAACGTCACCCCCTGGCCGGGCTCAGCCCCCTGCCCTGGGCCCCACTTGCAGCCACCTTCTGTGCAGCAGGAAGGATGAATGAGCGCTGCCCCCAGCCCGCACCCCCGCCCCGTTGGGCCGCCTGAGGGCATCTCTCCCCAGCGGGAGCAGGCTGGGGAGGAGTGTGGTGGCATCGGTGAGGCCCCTCCTGCCTCCCTCCCACCGGCTGCCTGCTGTTGGCCCGTCCAGTGTTGGAGGAGCTCCTCTCGCTGTGAAGAGGCAGAACAGCATAGTTGTCATGAGACAGATCTGGAGTGAGGTGGACGTAGCGGTAGCCACGAGTCTCCCGCCTGCTAGACCTGCCTTTTTGAGCTTCACTTTCTCCATCTGTGAAACGGGCATAGTGAATGCCTACCTGAGGAGTTTGCTGGAGGACTGCAGGCGATAATGCACATCTTTAAGGGTTGTGTTTATCCGAATGACACAGTGGCCTAGTCAGAAGAGCTTTTTTTTCTTCTCATAGGACAAGGAACAGGCTGGCAGTGCACGCCACCGTCACCACGAGGCCTGGATACTTGGTGTCCTGCTGTCCTTAGCGTGTCTTTTCCTCCTGATCACAACACGGCTGCAGCATCCTGACCGTCACACCCACATTCCAGGCCGAGAGAGAGCAGGCAGAAAGGCCAACTTTTCCAGGTGCGTGGTCAGTAGACTTCTACCCTTGGCACCTCGCTGGTGGTCACGTGACCACCTTTAGCCATAGGGAGTTCGGGGAGTGTGTTTTCTGTGTACAAAGTCACCATACTGAGCAGAGTCACAGACCTGTGACTGAGGCATAGCGGAGAATGAATGTGAGTGTGCAGTTCGCACTGCCTGCCATAGCAGGGGACTTCACACGGTCCCTGACACGTGACAGATGACTGATATGGTGGCCACTACGAAGGGGATAAAAACTTAAATTTTTATACAACCCCAGCTCCTTGTGGGGTCTGATCCTGAAGCCACATTTATCCCGTTAATGTCCAGGACCTGTTGTTTTCCTGAGCTCCTGCAGCATCACCCAGGTACCGGGCTCTGTGTCACCCCAGTCACAGCTCAGGATCAGCCCGCTGTGCCACTGCACCGCCACCCTGACGCAGAAGCCTTGGTGTTCCCTCACGTTCCCTGAAATGAGGTTTTTGTTGTGCTGAGCACATGCCTGAGCAGCAGCCGCCTTCGCCCAGGGACACGTTAGCAGCTTCGCGCCCCCTGCTGCAGGTGGGGCAGGGCGCAGTGGCCCCCCCCAAGACAGGCGCAATTTGCTTACGCCCAAAACAGGAAGGGAAGCCAGCATTTGCCTGGCCAGCTTTGGCCCGTACCCACCCCCACCCTGCCCCCCTGCAGCATGTCCTCTCAGGGCTGGCTTGGGCGTAAAGCCCGCTGGGACTGGTGAGGATGAGGCAGAGCTGCGTTGGGGAGGACTCCACTGGTGGGTGGGTACTGAGTGGACACCTGTGTGTCTGAGAAGTGAGCCCCAAAGAACAGTGCCCGTGTCTGTTCTCACTCTCAGGCCCGGGCCACCCAGGGCCTGCTGTGTTTGGGCCTTGGACAGTGGGCCTGGAAGTGTCCCCACAGTCCTGGCAGGCGCACTCTTAAACAGCTGTGAGGAAGACTCAGACGAGGTGAAGGGGGAAGGAAGGGGCCCTGTGACCAGCACTGACTTGTCTGTGCAGCCTGCGCTGACCATCAGCTGCAAGGCCGAGGAGGACAAAACCAGACAGTGTGGCCAGAACGCGGCCCCGTGGGCTGAGTGGGCCCCACGCAGGTAGCCAGCCTGTTAGGGCGTCCTCGTGGGAGGAAGCCATCCTGGCACAGGTCCCCGCTCAGATGCCTGGCACGTGCAGGAGGCGGGGCAAATGCTCGGGGTGGCACGGCTGTGTGACGGGGGGGACTGGGGCCAGCCAGGGTGCATGTCCTGCCCAACACATTCCAGTGGCCATCTGCCAAAACTTCGGTCTGGCCGGATAAAACACAGTCACGTGCCAACCGACAAACTGTGACCCCGATGAGATGGGCAACTTGGCAGAGGCAGGGGAGCGTGCGATTCAGGGGCCACCTCGGCCCCCAGGCTTTGTGTCTTCAGCCCCAGATCCAGCATCTGAGGCATTGTGGTCTGGAAGACGAGTGCTTTGTTCAGCGCTTACTGATCAGCTGCTCTGTGTCAGGCCATGTGCTGGGCAGTGGGGATGCAGGGATGATAAGGGGCCCAGTGGGTGTGGGTTCAAGCAGGGCTGATTTATTCCAAGTGCCCTTGGGCCAGGACCCCGGTTGTTGGTAAGGATCAGCTTGGGGACAGGAGAGTGGCCGGACGCGCATCTACGAGTTACCCTTGAGGGCCCAGGACAGATGGGAGTGGGGTCCCACTCTGGAGACTGGCCACTGCAGGACTGTGTGGTCATCGTTAGCCCAGGGAGGGAGGTGGGTCCAAATGCAGTGGCTGCTGCAGGGACTCAGCTCAGGAATGTTGAGACAGCCACAGTTCTAAGCTTGGCAGCGTTTGATGTTGGACATTTGACTTGTTCCAAGTCCCCAGCCAGCTCTGCAGAGGGCCAGTGTCCCAGGCAGCACGCCCTTCGGAGCCGGCTGGCTGTCAGGGAGCTGCACTAATTAGCGGGAGTGGCCATAGATGCCTGTTTTCATTTGCAAATGCAGTGTGTCTTCAGTTTCCGGGCGCGCGCGCACGCACGCGTACACACGCACACGACACACAGTCTCTCCCTCCCTCCCTCCGTGAAATCACATCTGGGTAGGGAGGGCACCTTGACTTGCGTTTAGGAAGCGCGTGAAGCCGGCCACTAGCTAATCACCCAGCGCGTGACGTCGGTCGTCACTGTGGTTCTGGTCCCCATGTTCGGTAGGGAATGCATGCTCACCCAGCAGTGAAGGGCTGGAAGGGACAAAGCCCAGGTTTCCATTGGGCATTTATGGCGATCGATGCTTTCCACCAGGGCAACCGTCCTTGTCACATTTGGCAAAACCTAGAGACAGTTGTGGCGTCACAGCCCGGGGAGGATTCCTGGCACCCAGGGAGCAGGGGCAGAGGTGCAGCTCAGCACTCCTGGGGTGGAGGACGCCCCACTGCAGAGCTCTTTGGCCCCAAATGTTGATTGTGCCAAACCCAGATTCAAAAGCCCTGATGCAGCCAGAGCAGGTTTAAAGGGCCTCGTCTGTCGTCATCGTCTAAGCAGAAGGTGTGAAGGCTGTGGGAGGCGGCCATCCAGTGTCGGGACCTTTACGCACGGGGACAGTGAGGCTCAGTGCGCACGCCCCGTGTCTGCCCCGAGCCTTCCTGCCACACAGCCCTCTCCTCTGGGAGTTGTGCCTCAGCTTCCCTCGGGGAACCGTCCTCCCCTGTCACGGCATGTGATTTGGGTGTGAGCAACCCCAGCCCAGCCTCCAGGAGACCTGTGACACTGGCCTGGCCGACCAGCATACCCTGTCTCCCTGGCCTTTGCACTTGGTTCAGAAATGTACACGTGACCCCCGTGGGCCAGCAAGGGCAGATTGGTCTCTTGTGGGAACAAGCAGAGACGCGATGAGCTTTCCGGCTTGGGTGCTCGTCGTGTGAACGCCCGTCCTCCCACGGGCCCTGCGTCCTCCCACCCAGCGCCTGTCTTCTGTCGTCCCTGTCAGCCCCTCTGGTGGGGGTGACCGTCGGTGTTCCTCTAGCAGTATCCATCCCACTGACCTGAGACCGTGCCCCTATTAAAGTCGGACCCTAAATCAGTGGCTGGGGGACGGGTTTCAGAACAGGAAGAACAGAGCACAGAGCCCTGGAAGACTCCGTGTCCAGGGGTGTTTCACCCCAAATGCCCAAGGACAGTGCAAGACCCCAGGACTAATGGGGGTGGGGGAGTGAAGACGAGAGACCGGATGGGGGTGCAGTGGGCAGAACGACAGGTCCATAGATGTCCTGTCCTACTGTCTGGACCCTGTGAATACGCCACCTTCGTGGCAAGAGATGCTCTGGGGTCTGGAGATGGGAGGTGTCCCGGAGGATCTGGGGCGTGACACCATCGTAAGGTCCTTATAAGAGGGAGGAGACAGGAGGGTCGGTCAGGGAAGGTGATGTGACTGCTGGCTTTCTACACAGATGGGTCGTGAACCAAGGAAGAAGGCAGCCTTAGAAGCCAGAAAAGGCGCAGGCCCCTCCCTAAGGCCTGGGAAGACGTGACCCAGGCCCAGCTGGACAGGAGCCCGTGGGGACAGCTCTAGACTCCTGAACCCAGACTGTAAGGTGAGACGCCCATCGTCTTCTAAGCCGGCAGACGTGTGCCGACCTCTAACGGCAGCAGCGGGACTCTGGTTCAGGGGTGGGATAGACAAAGTCCGGGCGGCGGGGGGAAACGGCAAGACTTGGAGGGTCCCAAGGAGGGGGCAGAACCAGCACCCTGCATTCAACATCCTCCTTTCTCGCCAGTGCCCATGGCGGGGCCCCATGGAGAGCACTGCTGAGTGAAGCACCCAAAGACCAAGTCCACCCATCAGGCCCACGTCCCCTGCTTTGTTACTCAGGGCACACCCAGCCAGGCTCTGTGTGGACAGCCACCTTCCTCACCAAGGGGCTTTCACGCTCCATCTGAGGACGAGATCAAGGCCAGCCCGGGCACCTGATGGGCTGAGGCAGAGAAGGACCCCAGCCACCTGTGTGCGTGGTGACAGGCCCAGGTCAGCACAGTCCCCAGAGGCAGAAGGGAGCCAGCGCCTCACTGCAACTCAGGTGCTGGGACCTAGCAGCGGGTACCAGCGGGGTGGGTGGACCAAGCTTTCAGCCGGCCTTGTCCATCACTTGTTTTCCAGACAGAAAATCCTGTTGAACGTTCTCAACGCCCAGCCCTGGTGGAAGGAAATCACGAACCTTCGGCTCGGGGGCTGAGCTAAGTGGCCTGGACGGACGGATGCAGCCGGGACCTGGCACCTGGTCTGCTTTTGGGAGTGTCATGCTGTCCGGAGTTGGACGTCACACTCACTTCTTTGTTGTCGTTCGAACTACAAGTGAGGTAACGTGATTATAAATCTCAGGGGCACGGCGCAGAGCTGTTTCCCCATCTGACTGAGTTTGGTGGTCCACAGTGTTTAAATACATATTTCACCTTTATTTGATTTCATGGATAATTGTTTGTCACAAAGCAAAGGAAATAAAAATGAGCATTTTCCCTTCTTCCTAGCATGCACATCTCCCAGAGAAAGGAAGTCAGTCAGCTGCAGGAGGCCGACCTCCATCCCTGAGGACATCCACATGCTGGGCACATCCTTCCTGGCTCTCACCAGACGCTCTCAGTGATGCGTCCCCAACAGGGAGCAGTGAGGACGTGGGCACTGCCACCTTTCCACAGAGCGAGGGAAACCGGCCCCAGGGGCTGAACAGCCCCCTCGGAGTTGGGGCGAGAAGCCACAATCAGCCCTGAGAGGCCCCCTCTGCACTCAGAAGGGTGTTTCCCACGTGAGTGGAGACCGGGTGGCTGCCCACAAATGAAACCAACACTGACACTCACCGAGCGCTTACAGGAGCCTGCCGGGCCGAGACCCCGCCTGCACTGTCCCCGACCCCACCGTGAGCACCTCATGATGCAGGTGCCACCGCTAGCCAACCTTAGAGGTAGAAAGTGAGGCTTGAGTGCAGCACGGCCAAGGTCACCAGCCTGGCCATGGCTGACCCGGGATGTCAGTCAAAGCAGTGTGGCTCTGACGTCCCCGAGTCTGGCTACCATTCCATTCACCCTCTGCCCACACCTGGCTTACGTGGGTTGTCCCCATGTGGAAGATGAAGCGGAGGCTCAGGACGTTTAGGTGAGGGTCGGTGGAGGTGGGGCTGCTGGGAAAAGCCTGTCCTCTGCACAGGGGTTGAGTGCCCAGCTGGGTGGACATTGGTTACCCCAAGGCACTGGAGCCTCGTCCATGGCCTGCAAACTAGCCACCCCACAGGAGAGCGGGCCCAGGGGTACTTGGCATCCACACTTCCTGGAGCCAGCCTGCTCCCATGGCTGATGAACTCTCAGCCATGGGCTCGATGCAGGGTGAGGTGGCAGCTGCCTGCATTCTCCCTGCCATCTGGGGTCACAGACCACCCTGCTCCAACGTGGCCACTGCCCGGGGAGGCTGGCCAGCACGCACTGTCACCGCTCTCAAGGCTTCTGCTGTCAGAACTGGCCAACAAAGTACCCAGCAAGGGACTGACAGGAGCGGGGAGCGAGTCAGTGGGTTAGCGCCTGGCGCCCTGACTTCGGGGTCCTGGCCTCCCCTCCTCACGGCCGTCCGCTCTCTCTCTGGGTCTGGTAGCAGCCGCTTTCTCATGCCCCTTCAGGCCCAAGTGTGGTCATGGCGCCCCACTGTCGCTGTTCCCTGGGGTGCCGTCCTGCGCTGTGCCTTCCTTCACACTTCTGTAAACAGCTCCTTTATTAAACTCCACTCTTATTACCCAAATTAAATGTTCCATCTGCTTCCAGCTGAGACCCTGACTGATACAGATGGTTTTCTGTCACTCACAACCAATAATCCCAATTATTACAGGAAACAGAATGTCAAGGAACCACTGCACTGCAAGTGCTTCACTCACGGTACCATCCCTTCTCACAGCCGCCCCCCTAGCTTGTCGCACAGGCCTCTGCACGTGACGACTCACCTCTCTCGCCCGGCCTTCCCGCACCTGCCGACACTGAGCTGCAGGGGCTCTGTGCCTCGGTCCCTGCCACACGGGACCACACGCACACTTCCAATTCTGCCCCGCAGCACTGTCCTTCCCTAAGACACTGCTCCAGGGCCACCTCCTCCCCCAAGCAGGGCGTGTCTTCCCCTTCGCTGGGGTCCTCCAGCCAGATGCTGAGGGAGCCAGATGTCCTGCAGAGCCTTCCTCTGCACAGGACTGGGAGTGACTGGAGGGGCCCTGGCCCCCTCTCTCCAGTCCTGTGGGAGGGAGGAAGGGAGAGACGGATAGAAACGGGTTCAGGTTGTTGACAGAGCCCAGATGTAACACTAAATTACAGCGCCATTTCTGCAAGGAGGTCAGCAGGTCTCAACCAAAAACTTGCCGGTAGGGAGAACAGCCATGTCTGCAGCCTGAGCTGAGTGTCGTTTTTCCCGTGCCAGCTCTGTCTCAGGAAGTTATTCCAGTGGACTCTGACCAGTCTAGCTGTCGAACCCATTTCTCTCCTGAGCCTGTTGCTCCCAAGGTCACCCCTAGTCCTGGCCCAGCAACACTGGTCCATCCCACTGTGCCCTCAGAGCCAAGCAGGACAGGCGGGTGGAAGGAAGACCCCTCCCAGCCCCTCCCTCCATCCACCAGCCTCCCCTGCAGGGCCACCGACCTGCACCCCACCATGGAAGCCGAGCCAGAGACTGGCCACCACACTGCACACGGCAGAAGATGGGCAGGCCCTCCCTCAGTGGTTCCTGTGACAAATGCTCCCATGGAGCAGAGGGACAGATTAACCTTCCAGCAGGGGTGGCAGGCGACAACTAGGAAAAAGATGGCTCAATTCTTTCGGGGGGAAAAAAGGTGGACCTATTTCTCCAGCTCCCCACGGTGACTATATTTCAGCTGCGAAGAACCAGGAACAAGGAGAAGGCTCATTCCCCGGGTGGCCTGGGGACGTCCGTGCAAGCTCAAGCCTGTGTGTATTCTCTGCCACCCCTCCCTGGGTTTAGCTCAGAAGAAGCCAGTGAGAAGCAGAGGTGACAGCGCAGGAAACGTTACACCTGTTACGTGCTCAGGGTAACCGATGGGGACGGGAGTGAGGGCAGGGGTGCGGGCTGTGGGTTCAGAGGGACTGTGAGTGTCCCAGGGGCCTGCCTTTCTGGCTCGTTAGTCCTCATGTACTCTAGACTGGGGGTCACGGCCACGAGGTGGTCAGGTTGTGTTTGCAGCCCAGACCTGCCTTCCACCAAAGTCGGCGCACGCACACAAACTCCCAGACCGGCGCCTGACAACCAGCAGGTATCAACAGACATTCGTGGCTGCAAGATTTCACACCACCCTGCCTTGTGGCCCTGCTCCTCCCTCTGTCAAGGCCAAGCCTTCTCTCTCCACCCTGGGGCCACCTCGCACCGCCGGGAGTCCCTCAGGCCGCCTGCTCAGCAGACAGAGCCGCCAGGCCCCCGGCCTGAGACACGCACACACCCGGCGCCTGTGCTTTGTGGGGGAGGCCTGCTTGGATTTGTCTCAGATGAGAAACCAGTACCACCCTGTGGAGACGTGGTGACCGACACAGGGAGACGATGCTGAGAGGACCAAGGGCAAAGAGAAGCGGACAGAGAGAGAGGAGGGGCACAGGATGGAAGATGTGCGCCCAGTGGCCACTGCTCTGGTCCCCTGGAGGGACGCAGGGTGGCCTCCCGCAGAGTGCCACGTGGGCTGCACCAGGGCGAGGTGACGCCACCGGCCACCTCCATGAGGGAGCGAGTCCCCGGGGCACGATCAGTCTCACGCTCGTTCTGACCTGTGACGCCTGAGAAGCAGCACTTGCGTCTACAAGGCAGGCCGCTGGGTCACAGCCACTCCGCACACAAAATGCCATCGACCCTGGGGCCAGCGGGGTCACAGGCATACTCAGGGTCAGGAACGGTGACCCAAGGAGAAGGGTGGAGCATCAGAAGAGAAGGGAGGGAAACGGGCAAAGCGGCACGGCTGAGAGGCTGGTCCTGGGGGAGCCTGGCTCAGTGACACGGGGGCCATGCTCCCCCGCAGCAGCTTCCTGTTTTGACTCCTTACTCAGTGCTGACACCCCGCCAAGTATTTACGCCATGTGTCCCTACCTCAAACCTGTGAAAGCGCACAGACCTTCTTACCGCTCCGCGCGCACTGAGGCTCACGGAGTATCCCCAAGGCCACACAGAGCCCTGCAACCCCGTGCCATCCCTGCAACCATGTCCCCTTGGCCCCTTGGGCTGCCAAAGTCCCCAGTCTGGGGCAGCCAGGGCTGCCTGTCAGGGTGTGGTGACACCAAGCCCCAGGGGAATTCCAAAGGCAGAAGGGCGAGGGGATGTGTTTTGGGGGTCACGTCATCCCCAGGACTCTGGACAGCAGTGCTAGAATAGGCCTGGGGGGCCAGGGCATTCCTTCTAGGCAGGGTCAGGGCAGCAGACAATGGACAGCCAGGAGGGACAGACAGACACAAGCCCAACTGTTCAAACAAGGCAGAGAGGTGGCCTGGCCATGACCCTGGGCTCCCACAGAGGCCGCTTGGTGACAGCGAGACTCCACCTAGTGGCCTGTCTCTAGATGGGACCATGTGTGGTGCAGGGTCACCTGGGCTCACAACGGGGCAGGGTGGGGACTGCGGCCGGCTGGGGAGGGTAGGGGGTCCGCGATCAGGGCCAGTCAGCCCAGAAGGAAAATCTCTTCACCCAACATAAAAACCCCGGGCCATCACCGCCTCGTGCAGTGACGATCGAATTCAAATAGCTACTGTGAACGGACACACCAGGTACTGAAGCAGATGGCCTTGCTGAGAACTGAGGACCGCGGGGAAGGGACACGCTGTGTTCACGCAGCTGGGCTCCTGCAGATAAGCGTGTGGGGTGGACAGAGGGGTCCCAAGGCGGAGCAAGAGCGTGTATGCACGGGAGGCCTCAGTGGCCAGTTCACTCAGTCATCGAGTCTTTATGTCGACAGCTGCACTGCAAACCTACTATCTGCCTAGGGAGACAGCAGTGAATAGGGGCCCGACTTCATGGGGTTCATGCTCCAGTGAGGCCAAAACAAACAAGCGAGTAAACGACCCTGAGTGTGCACAGCGACAGTGGACTCAGGATGCGGCCGAAGTGGCAGGAGGGGCCTCTAAAGGAGGCTTCATCCAGGAGACGTCTCTTCATGAAGAGCCAAACTCCTCAATGAATGAAATGTAGCCAGGATGAGTTCCAGAGCCTTAGGACGCAGAAAATCTTCAAAAATAGGTGTTTGGCTACAAAGACATCCTGAAGTCTGGCGCCCCCGTGACCCCCCAGGACACCAGCATGTCCAGCATAGGCCCCGAGGGAGACGCGGTCTGGCTCGGGCTCCAGAGCCGCGGCCACTGAGAGGCCGGGGAGATGGAGTCATGCTGTCTTTTGAGAACATGTCCCACATGGACTTGGGACCCCAGGTCACCACTGTGTCACAACTGTCTTCTTTACGGGAAGAACAGTTGTCGTACTACGGTCCCTAAGGAGCTGATGTCCCTGCTTCCCTCCCAGCTGCAGGCTGCACGTCTAACGGGAGGAGGACGGACTCATCTTTCCACTGTCCGTTCAGAGTTCTTTTCTGTTTAAACCGGAGTTTAAATAGAGTTCCATAAAGGGATGGTTGGCAGTATGACCCTACGTGTTCCAAATAAATGAGGAGATGTGACGATGCCAGCTGGGCCCACAATTTCAGTCCTGAGGGAAGTAAAAGCAATTGAAATACATCCGCTCGGGCTCCTGACACAGTCGGCCGTCATGCTTGGCCAGACAGGCTCAGCTGGGGGTCTCTGTTTACTCTGCTGACATTTGCCCCCAGACCGAAAACACACTGGCCACAGCGTTGAAGAGCCTCGTCATGTGGGGTCTCCAGCCCTGTGACCACTGTGTCTGTGTCCTGCAGTGTCTACAACGCTGAAATCCCAAAGGGTCTGCTGGAGGCCTGGCACGGATGCAGCGGTCCCCACCTTGACCGTCACAGGCAAGACCAGGGACAGGCTGGTGCCGATTTACCAATCACCTCTCCAGAGTGACGTGAATTTTTGAAACTGTCCTTAACACCTCAGAACACCTCATTGGGGAAAATCTAGCAAACAGAATGAGACTGCATCTCCTTTGACTCAATTGAAAGAAATGTGCTCGAAGGCGAGCGGGCCTGCGGCTCACTGAGCAGGCTCCGGTGCCAGGAGCAGCTGTGGGAACGCAGCGCAAACCTGAGGGTGTCAGGCAGTGGCACGAACCCCAACATGGTTTTCGTCGTAGCTGCTGCACCGTTTCAACCTATAAGCGCCTCTCCACTTCCAGTCAGCATGGCTCTGCCTGTCTCACTGAGTATCATACTTAACTAATTTAAGAGGATTTGGAAAGAGTTGTCACACTTCACAAGAAAATATAATGAAATAATTACAGCTCTGCCTGCGAACGCCATGAGGGTTTTACACAAGCCGCCCTCCCTGCTTCCCGACCGAGCCTCTTCCCCGCGTCCTCCCCAGAGGGTCCTGCCTGAACCTCGCTTGGTGCAGTTTGTTCCATGCCGTGCGCCCAGCAGCGGAAGGTCTGATCACTTCCCGGATTGGCAGCACTGGGGTCCTCCATGGTCACGGTGCATCTGGCTGAGGTGCGTCCCTCCGGTGGGGTCGGTCAGGAGCATGGCAGCCGCACGTGTTGGTGAGGAGGACCAGAGCTGACAGCGGGGACAGTAATCCGTGCGGCCATGGGACATGGGTGACATCAGCACCCTAGCCCAGTGTCAGCTGCCCACATTCACACTATGTAACACACCACCCCAAAACCCAGCATCTGACGAACACGAGCTCTGTCCTCACGCACACGCGTTCTGCTGGCTGGGGCGCCGGCCGTGCGCCCAGGCTATAGTGTGGGGTCAGGTCTGCTCAGTGTCCTCGGCCCCCGAGTGAGTATGACGTGGGAGCTGGAGATCTGGGAAACCAGGAAGGAGCCCAGATTTGGGGGTACAACATGAGGAGCTGACCGTGAGGTCTGCCACAGCCACGCTAGTGTGCCTCCTGTGCTGGGGCCACACTGATGTGCCCCCCACCCTGGCAGCAGCACCCCAGGAATGGGGCTGGAGAAGATGAGGGGAAAGCACACTCTGGACCCACGGCCACCTGGGGGAGCCCACGTGGGACAAAGCAAGGCGTTAAGATAGGGTATTTTCCCCTTGAGTTTCTAAGACCGTGTAAAAAAATAAGAACTAGGCATGTTTAAGGAGCCAGTGTGATTTGATACACCTGTGCACAGTGACATGCCCACTGCAGTCGAGCTAATTCACATACCACCTTGAATCACTGTTCAGAACAAAGGAACCACAGAAAGCCAAACATGAATGGGCAGAGAAGGGTTCAAACCACACAGAGCCTGGACACAGCCTGGATGCCCCTGGCAGAGAACACGGCCTGGCCCACGTCACCATAGCTCAGGGTCTTGGAAGGTACAGAGGGAGGCCTGATGACTGTGCCCAGCAAGTGACCCCCGGCCTGGCTGCCCCCGCGAACCTCCGCCCCAGGACAGCAGTGCGAGCTGAGGATGAGTGACGCGAAGCCATGGAAACAGAAGGAGCTGTCACTTTGAGTGCATCCGTCCACCTGCCCCTGCAGCAGGAGTCGAGGGGTGCGGAGCTCGGGGATGGGCGGGGACGTAACTGGCACCGGGCGGGAGGCCCTGCCTTGGCCACTAATGTGCCTGTCCCCAGGAAGCACAGCCAGCTGCCCAAGCGGAGTGGGCGGCCTGGAGTACCACAGCTACTTCATGATAGAAAGGTGCCCACAAATGCGGCCACCGAAGCCACCGGGGTTCCGGTCGCACCCTCGCATTGCCAAGTGCCATGCTCTCCCCACTTCTGTTGACTTCTTCACAAGGTCTTTAGTAGAAAATCTTCTGGGAAAGATGAAAACGTGAGCTCTCGCAGACGTGCTCCTCGGTGCCAAAAAAGCCACCAGTGAGTCACTCAAAAGGTGACCAGTAAAACTATGACAAGGACACCAAGACAGGACAAAGTATGTAATGCTGACTTATCTGAATTATGTCACCAAGAAGACCTCCCGTACCCCCCTACGTCGCAGAGGTGGTCCTGGCACGGTGACGGACTCTCAGGTGCTCCCGGGATGTGCCCAGCTCCATCACACGAGTGGAGAGAGGCAGGAGCTCCTTTCCTCCTCGGGCTGTGGGGCTCGTCGTGTAGGCAGCCTCGCTAGGGACAGGTGCTGACACCTTCCATGGGGACAAAGGCTCATGTCACCACCTTGGACTGGGGAACAACTCCAAGGCAGAAGGTGTCTCCAGGATACGTCCCGTGTGGCGGGTGGACCCAGCCGAGGGCTACAGCCCCTGGGAACAGTACGGCGTCTGCTGTCCTGGTCCCGAGGCCCGCCCGCCCCCACCTGCCGGCTCACCTGGCTCGCGCTGCAGAAAAGCAGCCGGAAGACACAATCCCAGCCCTGGGACGGGCCCGGGAAGGGAATGAGGGAAAATTCGGCCACACTCTCTCAGAGCGAGTGGGGACACGAACAAGACAGAAAACACAGCAACAGTGCCAGCCAGCCTACCGCGGGGGCGGGGCAGAGACAGGAAGTGGCCACCGGGGGTGAGGACCCGTCTCTGGAGGAGGGTGCCCGTGCTCCCTGGTGACGATCCCCACTAGAACGAGGTCAGAGGGCGGGAGTTCAGACACAAGGAGGTCCTCAAAGAACGAGGTATCGGGAAGACACAGAGCCAAGGCGGGACACAGCGACCAGACAACATCCGCGCGGAATGAGTGATTTAGACACTTCAAGGAATAAGCAAGATGGAGCTGGAAACTGCTGTGACACAAGCAAGCCTGACACGGCTGCCGCTGAGATGCAGAAGTGAGCCGGAGACTCGAGCGTTCGCACAGGCAGCTGGGGCCCGCGGGCCCGCGTTAGCACCGCCGGTGTCCCCGCCGCAGAGAACGTGGCAAGGACAAGAGACGGTGGGCAGCTCCGTCGGCGCAGTTTCCTGGAAGCAGACGGGGAACCGAGCGTCTGGCACGAAAGAGTGTGTTCTCCAGGAAGGCCTGGTGTGGGCGACGCGGCACCTCCCCGAGCCGCCATCCAGGCAGGACGCACGAGCCAGCGCGACAGGGAGCGGCGTGGTCTGAGTCCCCGCCACAGTGCTGAGTGTCGGGAGCGGCGGTGGCCCTGCTCACGGAGGTCTCAGAGGGAACTGTAATTCCACAACATCCCTCATGTCACTCAGCACGTAGGCAACGGGGCAAACATGCTTCAGGGTGGAATAAACGGGAAGTGACAGCTCTCCTGAGCTCATCGGGAATAATGACGTGACAGGAAGATAAAATGAAGCAGGCAGGGCTCCGGTGAGGGCCCTGTGAACAGCGAGTCCACTTAATCATAGATTCCGGACCCCACAGCCTGGGTTTGACAGTTCCAGAACAAAGCACGAATGAATAAACGGTGGTGAAGTAGAAGTATAGGCAATTAACAGAAATCGGCAGGGTTGGGGACACCGGGTGGGAGTGTGCATGCTAACGCTTCCTGTCTCCCCTATCGGGGGTCACTCGGTACCGTCCAAAAGTAAAGTGTGAAGTTAAAAAAAAAAACGATTCCTACCTCTGTCATTTCCCCTCCCTACCATTAGAGGTTTCCTAAGGAATACTAGCTACAGTGAAGAATTGCATTTTGGCAAGTCCCTCAGTTTTACTCAAATGGTTTTTTCGTCTGTTAAATTCAGGAAATTTTAATAACTTATTTAAGTAGCACATATCTTATAATTTCATTTATTACAGCATCTCTTTCCTTCTGTCTTTCTGGACAAACTGCCCTTCATGCTGACAGTGGTTATTTTTAGGTGTAAAGATCTGGGTGATTTATTTTACTTCCTTCTCCCTACTCTGGCACTGTTTGAATTAACTTATAATGAGCAGGGGTGGTTTTAAAAATGGAGTCGTTATTTTAAAAATTAAGAGCCCACACCGCATTGTTACATAAAGATACTTTGCCAGGGAAAGCAGAGAAAAACCGGGAGCGGAACCTGCTGCCTGATGCCGACCTCCCAGGTCCTCTTCCGCCCCGATGCGCTCTGCCCTCTGCCCCCGAGGCTGGTGGCTGGAGAACTATGCCAGGGTCATGCTTCATGAGAACGTGGCACTAAATTAAAGAGAGTAAGTAGCTAAACCATACTGGATACTTCGATGAGCCAGGCCCCGTGCTAAGAACGTGCACCGATTTTCCAGTGCAGTTAAGGCCGCCATCCTGCTGAATAGCACGGTTATTGCTGGTGGCGTCAGGCACAGGAGACGGTGGCTCGGGGAGGACATCTACCCTGCCCAAGGCCACCTGGTAGGCGGCAGGCTGATAGCTGTGTTACCACTGGGGCTATATGAAATCTGTAGTTGCCCCAGTGGCACTGAGGGGTCTTCAGTTTACTGCTGGCACAGTAAAGAATTACAGATCAGCAAGACTTAGGAAAAGTAAAATTTCTTGAAGTGCGCATCACAAAGGAAGCAGGTGAGCCGAAAAGAACCAGAATCATGCGGAAACAAAGGCAGATGAACGCGCGCTCCGAGGGGGGTCAGGAAGTAGAGCTGCCACTGCGGCCGTGGCGGCTGGTGACAGGGGTAGTGTCCTTAGGGCAGTGTATGTTTAGTTGCCACCTTAAGTGGTATTCTTCCCAGGACTGTCACGTTTGGCTTTCAGATCAAACATCTCCGCTCACTCTTCACTTCCGAGAAGTGAGCCCTGTGGCATCTGCCCTGGCCCTTTGCCCCTCCTTGCTCTGTGTCGTCTCACTTTTGATAATAACGTGGACACGAGAAAGAGTTGGTTTTTGCATTCCCCAAAATGCAAAAGAAAACAAACAGCAGGACAAGCACAAAGAAACAGGGGCTGACAGTCCACCCCAGTCCGGGGACACAGTGGGGAGGAGCGGGGAACGAGGCAGATCCGGAGCGAAGCCCAGGAGTGAAGCTGCTGCTTTGCTCCAGCCAGCTGAGGTCACGTGGGAACCGCGAGCTCAGAGTGGCCAGATTTTCTGATTTTTCAGAAGCCAGAAATCCAAATTTTACATAAGAATCCCAACTGTAAAAGTAGGCAACTATTTTAAAATAATTTTAAAATTCTGTATCAGCCGCACAGACCCATATTTCTAACACCCACTAGTTTGACGTCTATAGTATTAGACAATGGAAAGGCAACCTACAGACTGGAAGAAAGTATTTGCAAACCAAACCATCTTTCGGATAAGGGGTAAATGCCCAGAATATATAAGGAACTCAAATAACCGCAGACCAAACAAACGACCTGATTAAACCACGGGCAAAGGACCTGAATACATTTTTTCTAAAGAAGACATACAAATGTTCAAGAGGCATATGAAAAGACACTCGGCATCACTCGTCACCAGAGAAATGCAAATCAAAGCCACACGAGGTGTCACCTCACACCTGTTAGGAGCCTATGACAAAAAGGGGAAGCAAGTGGGCAGTTCGGAGGACGTGGGGAGAGGGGACCACGTGCGCTGCTGGTGGGGTCGCGAACTGGTGCAGCTGCGGTGGGAACAGCACGGAGTCAGTTCCTTAGAAAACTGAGAAGAGAGCACACACGGCCCCAACAAGAACCTCTTCAGGTCAAGCATGAGAAAGGGGAGGGGAAAAGCAAGTGGGCGATCAAAAGAATTCCCACAAAATGTTCTTCCCTGGGACAGGGATGACAGAGCAACCTCATGTCAGTCAAGTAAATGTGTAGCTGGGAGGAGAGGAGGAAGGAGAGGGAGGAGGGGAGGAGGAGGAGGGAGAGAGAGAGACACACACACACACACACACACGCACACACATTATTACTAGATTTTAAAAAGGAGATTCTGCGGCCACGTGTACAAGCCTGGAGGACAGCGACACCAAAGGGAATAAGCCAGACAAGGAAAGAAAAACACGTGACCTCACTTACGTGTGGCCCCTAAGAGACAGGGGACACCCGGAAGCCGGGCAGGGACGTGCGGGTCCGGGTACAGAGTGCAGCGGTGCAGGAGGGGCGAGTGTGGACGCCAGAGTTGCTGACACTGCTGGACCCTGGACACTCGCTGAGGAAGCAGACGCCAGTCACCCTCAGCCCAGATGGCGGCCGCTGTGTGAGGGGACGGCCATCAACACGCTCGGCACTAGCAGTCATTGCTTCGTGTCAAGCACCTTACATGTACTGTGTTTAGTTTTAAAGTAAATTTTCAAAGCGCGTGAGCCGGGAAGTTGAGTGTGGCCCCGGAGCGGGGTGGTGTCTGCAGCCACGCTCACATGTGGCCCTCGTCCTCAGTCATTCTTACAGGGTCCCCTTCCCCAGCCGTCTGTCCAAGCCTCTGAGAACTGTGACAGTGTGGATGACCCTGACCTCACAGAGGGATTGCTCGTGGCCAGGTTATCCCGACTGGGCCTTGAGTGCTGGTCAAACCTGAGTGAGCCTCGCCATGTCCCCGGATGGCTTGTTCATCACGTCTGGGCCCTGAGTGTCTCATGCACGAGGTCTGGAAGGCCTGAGAACCTGCATCTCTAGCGTGTGTCCAGGTGACGCTGCCGCCGCCAAGTGGGCACCACACCTGGAGACCACTGCTTTAGACCACAGTGAGCATCTTCCACGTGGGAGGCTCGAAGGGAGACACTTCTCATTACGGCTGCAGGACAGGGGCAGTGTCCAGCAGGTCGCTCCTTCAGCACTGTGCACGGGCACCTCCGGCCACATGCCGATGGGGAGCGGCCAGAGTCGGACCAGCCAGCAGAAGCCACACGGAGTGAAAGCTGATGGAGCCCTTGGCCACTCTGCTGGGACTGATGAGGCTGACGAGGAAGCTCGTCCTCGGAGCTCCCGCCCCGCATCTTCCAGCCCTGCTCTGTGGGAAGGTCCGCCTGCCTGGCTCTGCGCAGGACGGGAAGCAGCGTGCCAGACCGGGCATGGAGGTCCAGGCGGAAAGACAGCCACGTGGGTCGCATTTCCAGACTCTGCATTTCCAGGGGTGGTTCCCTCACACTGTCTCTTCACTCCAGTCCTCAAGACAGAGGACTGTCACCCGCCTCTGAAAACAGCAAACGCGAGTGAGCACGGGCACTTCCTCTTATCACCGGCAGCTCCTAGTTGGCAGGTGGCATCGGGTACCTGTCCCCTCCCGCACCCTGGGCTGTGTGTGACCTGCCCCAGACCGAGCCGTTTATGAGAGAGACGTCGAGGTGTCCTTCACCGCAGCACCTATTCCCGGTGACGTTCTCTGGCTTGGAGGCCCCACTGGGAGGAGAGGCCAGAAGCAGGATGAAACACGCTCCGGGCTGACCCTGACCGGAATCGGCAGTAACACTCCCCGAGGAGTCAGCTCTAGCCCCGAGGCTGGGGTCACAGGACACCCACGGTCACCCTCCTGCTGGGACTGTGGAAGAGGAGTCCAAACCACAGCCACTGTGTCCCGGGTTCGCTCAGCCCAGAGGCAAAACCAAATCACAGCCACCGTCCTCATGCGGCTGCCCCGTTCCGCAGTGCCAGCATGGGGTGGCTTGCCCAAGGTCACACGCACGTGAGCACTGCCCACCCCGCCTCCCACCATCACAGCACAGCGCTGGGGTGAGTCACGCGGTCACATCCTGGTGATTGCGAATGTTCGCTGCAGCGGCCACTGGTCATCGGTCACCCACGGCGTGGAGGTATGTGCACGCAGCATGGCTGCCCATCAGACCATGGACACGCGTCCTTTCTCATGCCATCCGGCCCCAGGAGACTGTATGCTCCCTGAGGTCACAGGCTGCTACTGTTTTTCTTGACACGTGTCCTGAGTACCTAAACTGTGCCCGGCACAAACACGCCCCATGCTCGTGTAAAACGCTGACATCGGGAGAAGCCGCAAGACGGAGCCACCCTGTAAATCTAACATCACTTCCAATTAAAAAATTAACAACGCTGGCAGGCAAGAGTTAAATGAGGGTCCCACAAACGCAGACCCGGCTGGCTTGCTCCTCCTCCTCCGAAGCCACTGTCACAGCCTGCCATGCGCACCTGGCACATGCAGGTACTGCCTAGTGCCCAGCGCAGGACTCCCTGACACCACCCGGCCTGTCCGGGGGCCCAACGCCCTGCGAGGCAATTGAAAGACTGTACTATAATGAGCCTTTACAAAGCTCACTCGACCCGGCGAAATAATTGTTTGACTTAATGTGAAATCTGAGCGGCAGCTGGTCTCTCTGGAGCGCGGCTTGGCGGCCGCTGGTGCACATTTCAGCGTCTCAAATTAGCAGCGGTTTGGACATCTCCCTAATTAGTTACTGCACTGCTTGAGGTGTCATTTTATTTTATTTTATTTTTATTTTTTTATGAGCCAGATAACATATTGCTGCTTCAGTTTTTGGAAGATGGGGAGCTATAAATAAAATGATAATTTACTTGGAGTCTATCACACAGATATACCAAGTTCAAAAGTAAGTTTTAATTCGACTAATGAGATGAAACTTTCTCTGCACAGCGTGGGCTGTGGGTACGACTGTCATGCTGTCACGCAGAAGGGCTGTCCCCAAAGGCCAAGAAGACAGCACAGCCAAGATGGCACACCAAACTTGATCTGCTCAGCAGACAGGGCAGCACGGGGTCCAGTGGCCACAGCCCTGTCCTGTCCAGAGACCGTGGGCCTCCTCCATCCCAGGGGAAAGAGGGTGCTCGTGCTTTGTCCACCAGGGGATTGGTAAACATGGAAACATCGTAGGTACGTGGTGGGTCAGGGGCTGTACTCAGAACCCAGGCCCCTGAGATCACATCCTGCCTTCTCTATGAACTGGCTGTGCCGCCGTAGGCAAACCCCTCGGCCTCTCGGTGCCACGCGTCCGTCACCATCAGGCTGCTTGGATAAATTAACTGGCATATGTACAAACTGCACCAGACTTACAGAGAGTTACAGAGAGGACACAGCCAGCTCTGTGAGTGAGTCTTGCCTGGCACACGCATCTCACCATGGGCAAGGAGGCTAGAGGTTGGGGGACCAGACGGGCCGTTGTGAGAATTCAGCCTTTACCTCTGAATCTGATGCTGGCTTGTCGCTTCACTTTGCTATGCCCAAGTTGTCTTGTCCACAAAGTGGAGCTGACGAAGTCGTACAGAGGGTGAAATCAGGTGTGGTAAGTGGCACGTGCAGTGCCGGCCACACAGCGAGCGTGCGCTCTGCAGCCTGAGACTGGATCCCTGTCCCTGTATTTTACCGAGCACACAGGGAGCCTGGCACACCGGGGCACAGGGCCGATGGCAGCTCAGGGAGGACACTTTCTCAGGCTCTTGATCTCGCTCCCTGAAGACACAAGGAAGAGTTGCTGTCTGCTCTGCAAACATCTCACTGCTGGTCTGTAACTGTCGCATCCCACCAGTGAGTGGGCTATGACAGGAGGACACAGAGAGGTGGGACATTCGTAGCTGCCTGTCAGGCCCTGTTCAGAGGCGGCCGGCCAGCCTCCCGCCGCCCGGGCAGCGTGCTGGGGACGATGCCGAGTTAACGCCGTGTGGCTCGGCGCGCTCCCTCTCAGCCAGTCTCTCTTGCTGTGACGGCCCAAAGGAAGGGCTGCTTTAATTCCAAAACGGAATTAAAGTGACTGAACAGTGCGCCTTGCCGCTCCAGGGGCCCCGCCAGAGCAGAAAGAATTCTGGTCTTGTGCTCGGGGAGGACAGCTGGGGGACAGAGGCCACCCCGGGCACTCTGCACCCAGGGGCCAAGGCCAGTGTCCTGAATGCCACCACCCAGGGTATCTTGGCTGATGCAAACCCCAGCCTTCGAGGGTGTGTCTTTCTTGTGCCCCCAGTGCCTCCCTGAGGTCTAACCGGAACCCTTCGTCCTGCAGATGGACCCGTCTCTCCCGGGTCCTGGAGATTGCTGTGCAGAGAACCACCTGCTGGCAGAAGGTGGAAATGGGGGCACACCAGCCCCTCCAGGCCGTGACCTCGGGTCCAGGACAGATATGGAGGGGCTGCCGCCCTGGCGGCCTGCCCAGAGGTGGGCGTTAGATTTTCTTTCAAAGTCCTCGTGTTAAAATCATTGCGCGTGCTCAGCAACACACCCGACAGGTGGACTCTCACCCTCCGCAGCTCTGTTAAGACTCGGAATCTGCCTCTGTCCAGGTGGGTTTCTATCCTGCCTCGGCCAGTTCCAGTCGGTGGATCTGCTGGGTCCTGATGCTGCTGGTGTCCGGCATGTTGTTCCTCAGTGTCCAAGCTCTGGACCTGGCTCTGACGTGGAGTCACAGAATCATGGAATGACAGACATCAGAGAGCCATCCTGTCCCCATGCCACACATGAGACGATGAAGGCCCAGAGACGGGAAGCAACTTGCTCCAGGACACACAGCCAGCTGCCAAAGTCACGATGCACGGCCATGTCCTTCTGGCCCCTAAAACCTTCTCTCCTCGTACCCCACTGCCAAGAAGAGGAAAGGCTGATTGTAACTGGGAAGAAAGACGAGGGGACGAACAGCATAAGGCACCCTTCCTGCTTGCGGAGTCTGGTACTCCCAGGGGCCCTCAGCACCCTGCCAGCTCTCCAGCTCCCCAGGGCTTAGACCCACTTGGTGATCTCCATGCTGTGATCTATGCGGTGTCAGGAGCCACAGCGGGGCCTGGTGCCATCTTCCCTGGGACTGATGGCCCTGGGGACGAGTTGCAGACAGTCCTGGAGCGGGGAGACCTCGGTCTCTGTCTCTGCTGGGTGCCTGGCAGGACTCCACTTGCCCACACACAGCTCCAAGGGGCGGCACGCGGTGGGTGAGCTCCGGCCGACTGGCTCTAAGCAGAATGGAGCACGTCCGCTCTGGGCGAAGCACTCAGTCACAGGGTGAGCCCCAGCTCCTCCTCCCTGCCTTAGCGATCGCGAGAACATGCGTGGGACGGAAGGATTCAACATGGAAGCAGCCTGGGGCTCCAGGTCACCAGGTGGAGACGGCTCCCCAAGGGCGTGGTGTCTACCTGCAGTTGTGTTAGGGCCACCGTAACTGCCACACTGTGTGTCTGGCAGCACATCCTGACCTGAATGACACCGCAGGCTAGTCCATGTCGGTGACGGCCACCACCACTCCTCACACTGTGTTTCAGGAACGGTGCTCAGCGTTCCACAGCCTTACGTTACTTAAGGCCCCCAGTCACACTGTGACAGAAGATTGGGGACTTTCCCAGGGACAAACACCCAAGACATGGTAAAGCTGTGAATTCTCGTCCCCAAGCTGACCTTACTCCAAATTCTGACATGCTTCTGTTGTTAAACGTGGGGGCGGGAAGGGGGGGCGGGAAGACCACAGGGAGAAGAGTCTTTTGAAAGAATCAGGAAGAAAACTCTGTACGGAAGATGCCTCCGCCTGTTTTTACAGAGACAGAATGGTGGAAGCACAGTATCTACAGCTGAGATCTTCAGTAGGTGGTTGTATGGAAGCTTCTTATTTTATTTTATATGCTCCTAAAATCTTTTAGGTCTCTACAACGAGCAAACATTACCTCACAAGCAGAAAACAATGTGTTTTAAGTGTAAGACAGTATCCAAAACAGAGTGTGAATTACTGACACCCAAAATGCCCACAACCCAAGGAGTGACGGAGAAGAAGCGCTCATCCTGAGCCCAGCTGAGCGTCTGGCGATCTGTATGTTAAGGCGTTTAATCCCCGATGACCCTGAGAAATAGGGCTGATTTCCAGCGCCCACTTCCTGACTGGCCACACGCTAAGCTCTGTGCTAAAAGCCCGGCAGGGCTGCGAGCAGCGTCCAGCGTCCACCCCGCACTGCACAGGGGGAAACTGACGCTCAAGAACGGAAGGGGTTGGCCAAGGACACAGAGGTGGGTCAGGGTCATGGAATTTAGAACAGAATTACTATGTTCCTGACAAAGAAGCCATCGTGTGTGCCATGGGGCCACCACTGAATATTTAAGGACCATCTTAAATGGTCCTTAAAAAACAGCTGACTATCTGAAGGAAGCTGGTTGATATTTGTGTATCTTTAAATCTTGCTCTAAATGGTATCATTTCTTTTAAATAGACTAAGCAATGATGAATAATTAGCAATTAATAATTATTATGCCTCATTAACTTAATAAAGGATTATGTCTTTATGGAAAATGCAGAGCTAATTGGGAAAGGAAGTTAACCCCTGGTTCTTCGGCTTCCCCATCTGGAGGAGACGCCCAGAACCTGGGACACTGCTCGCCTGGCACCAGGTGACCAGGCGGCTCACTCAGGACCAAGTGGAAGCTGGAGAGCCTGCCTCGCGAACTCAAACCTGCAAAGAGCACATCCCTGAGCAAACAGAAATATCAGGAAACAAAACAGAACTACACGCACAGGTTCCAGCTCAGCAGGGCTGCACGGCCTGTGCCCAGGATGTGGGGACGCGCGCACGGCGGAAGTCTCAGCTGCAGTGGACAACGGTGCCCCTGCGGGCAGACAAGCGCGGGTCAGGGAGGATGAGGACAAGGGAAGCTGTCACCAGGCATGATCCAGGGTCTCCATTTTGCTGCCCTCCCCCCTACCCCCCATCTGTCCTCTGGCAGGACACAGGCAACAGCCCTCACGTGCTCGCCCCACCACGTCCTGCGCCCCACTCCGGTGGTGGGGTGCCCTGGCTCCTTGTTTAAAGCCCTCGTGCTGGCTTCTGTTGCCATGGGAAAAGCCAGAGGGAGGGAGCCACGTGTGACCCTGGAACCCTCTTCCTGCCTCCCACCCCCACTGGGTGCCCTGGTCAGTGAGTGCCCAGGGTCCACCAAGTCCACGCCCATGCCCATCTCCTCCGGGAGCGTCCTGCCTCCCCTTCATCAGAGCCTCTCCCACATGGCCAGCGTGTCTGTGCTTGACATGACCTTCAAGGCTAGCCACGTTCTCCTGCGACCGCTCGATTCTCCGCAAGAGCCCCTGCCAAGTGCTCACTCAGAGGGTGACACCGGCGAGTGTGAGGCCTGAAGGCCTGGTGATGGTAGCTCTGGTGTCTGCAGAAGGACAGCCACCAGTGCGTGCGGAGCCCTAGCCAGGACTCGGGGTGGGGCTCGGCCAGTGTCGGCTGTCTTCACTGGCCACCGCAATCCATCATGCCCTAGGGCACAGTGCCTGCCACCTGCCAGTCTCAGCCGGGGGCCCGCCCTCCACGCAGTCACAGCCAGGCTTCGTGCTCGGAGAGTGTCACCTCGGCCGCCAGGCAAGACCCTACACTGTGAGCCCAAGAGCAGGTGGTGTCACAGTTACAAGTGTGGACACCCAACTGGACGTAGACCTCACATCTGAATTCCAGCTCTGCTGCCGTGTGGCTCCGGACATGGCAGGTATGCACTGTGTGCATGGATGTGAGTGACAGTGACGCTGACACTGTGGTTTGGAAATGCCGAGCGCGTGCTCAGTGCCACATGCGGCTGAGCTATGACTGTCGTGGCTTTCGCGTTTTGGTGAAGGCCACGACAAAACTGGACCCAGTGAGCCAGTCCACCTGCCATCACATCTAACAGTGCCACCACTTCAAGTGAGCACTCATGAACAGAAACCGGGCACAGGCAAGGTAGGTGCCACCTTACCTATCATGCGACGGGGAGCCTGATACGGGGAGAATGTCACAGAGGCAGAGTGGCAGAGCCGGAAGTCAGCCCAAGCGTGTCTGTCCCCCAAGCCTGGGGCTTCCCCCGTGCTGCCTCCTTTGGTCACCACCCTCTGTCTCTCCCTCCGTCCACGGCACCTGCTCCCTTCGCTTTGCTGGCTAACCCCCACTTGTCCTTGCAGCGTCTGCAAAGACGCCTCCTCGCTGGGCAGCTTCCCCGACTTCCTCGGGCCGGTCGCACGTTCCGCCTTCATGCTCATCTCCACCCTGGCCATCAGTCAGCGCAGGCGGTAAAAACCCCAGACCTCCGGGGCTCAACAATGATGTCTTCTTTCCCTGTCACACGGTGTGACCAACTAGGGTCACCCAAGGGCCCAGGGCCCAGATGGGCCGAGCAGCCTCTATCTAGAATGTTCCGAGTCACTGCAGAGAGCAACGAGGGCAACGTCTAGGGCCCAGCATGGACGAGCTCATGAGGCAGAACTTGTCCTATTGGCTCATGTTTTATTGTCTCAAAGCAAGCCACCTGGCCATACCGGACTCCGAGGGGACAGGTAGCACAGCTCTATGCAGCCCTCCTACTGGTGGACATCACAGTGCCCTCCGCCACGGCTCCTGTCACGCCACGAAGCTATGGACCGTGGCCTCTGTGTCCCCCCGGGAGCCTGTCCAGGCTGTGGTCTTTACTTTCTGGACACTGAGCCACGCAGCACCTGCACCGAGCAGGCACCAGCCACCTGACGGTTGAACAGACAAGTGACGATGTGCCTGGGTGAAGTCCCTGACGCCCCAGCCTCCCCACCGGGCTGACAGGGCATATGCATGACCGCTCCTGCTCCCCTGTGCAGGCCTTTGCACGTGCCGCCCCTCTCCCGGAGCACATCCCCGAAACCCGAGGACCCCGAGACGCTCCCTCGGCCACCTCATCCCCAGGCCCTCCAGCCATAGCCCTCGCTGTCCTCACACCTGCTGGCTTCATGGGGCCGTGTGTCCTCCTGCAGACAGCCCAGCCCTTGACCCTTAGGAAATTCGTATTTGTAGACTAAACAGTGAATGAGTAAGTGTGTAAGCACAAGACTGACTGCCACAGTGTGGACACACCCCCCGGAACGCCCTCCCGCCCACTGCAGGAAACAGCGTCTCGAGAAGGGGGCGCACGTGCGCCCAGACTCCCTGGATTTTCTTAAACTCTCGGCCCCGCAGGGTCAGCTCGACACCTTCCACAACGTGTCCTGACCAGCAAGGTGGCAGGGCTTCCGTGTAAATCTTCCTGCTTGTGACTTTCTTAGGCAATGTTTTCTGAGATGTGACAACAAAATCACAAGTGATAAAAAAGATAAATTGGCCTACGTTATAATTAAAAACTTCCGTGCTGCAAATGTCCCTCTCAGGACGGTGACGGGGCTACGCTCGGTAATGCTGTGACGGCCACGCAGGGACAGATGCTGACTAGGCTTGGCGAGGCGATGGCATCGTAAGGGGTACGAACGTCGAGTTGCCGTTTCGTACACGTGAAACTAATACAACATTGTGTGTCAGCTACGTTTAAATAATGTGGAAAGACAGTCCACAGAATGGGAGAGCGTATTTGAAGTTTATAAATCTGACAAGGAACTTATATGCAGAATATGTAAAATGTTCCTACAACTCAATTAATAGAAAGAGCAATGACCTGACCCAATTAAAAATGAGCCCAAAAATTTGAATAGCTTTTTCCCCAAAGAATACATACAAACATCCAATCATCAGATGAAAAGATGCACAATGTCATTGGTCATTGGAAAAATGCAGTTCAAAACCACAATGAGGTACCACTACGCACTAGGAGCACTATAATAAAACAAATGGACAATAACCAGTGTGAGCCAGTCATACTGCAACCCACGCCCCCCACCGGTGGGACCACAAACCCGTGCAGTGCTGAGGAAACGTCCGGAAGGCCCGCAGAAAGCTAAACACAGAGTGACCACGTGTTCCAGCCATTCATCACTAGGCACATACCCAGGAGAGCTGGAACATGGCCACACGAAGCCCTGCACACGAGCGTTCACAGCAGCGTGGTTCGTAAGAGCCAAAAGACGAACGGCCGGCGTCCATCGGCTGCCTGACTGACATGTAAAATCAGTGAACCCCTCCACACAGCGGAACGTTGTCTGGCAGTAGAAAGGGGTGAGGCACTGACACACCTACAACGTGGACGACCCCCGGAAACGTGATGCGCAGTGGAAGACGCCATCCCTGGAGGAATGCGAGCAGAGGCTGGATGGCGCTGGTCAGGGTTCTGCCAAGGATGCGGGGAGTAGCTGAGCAAGGCCACCGTGAATTCCTTCTAGTCCCGAGAGCCAATGAAGAGAAGCCCAGCTACCCACCGGTCACCCCACACACAGCACGGAGGGCCACTGTGGGTCAGGCATGTGTCCACTGCCGGGCCTCGGTGCTAAACAAAACAGTGGGACCCCCAGCTAAAGCCCTTGCACACCTTGGGGGAGGGGATGGGGAGCTCTGGGTCAGGTCAGCGGAGAGGAGAATGATCGGGGAAGACGGGGCCCAGCTTTCACCCTGCAGGGGCGCCCTTCAGTGAAGATGGGGAGTGAGGGACTCAGCCAAGACACAAATGACACGAATCAGCCAGATGGGGTGGGGGGAACAGGCCCAAATGAGGAAATGGGGGTCCTCTCTCAGTGTGGTGGTGGCTGCACCTTTATTTCCAGGTTCTAAGAAGAGAAATTCTAAAGCCCGGTAATTCTGAGCACCCGACGGCTCTCTCTTCTTAAGAGGCTCTGGATTCCATTTTCCAGGATTCCATGAAGACACCTGTCTGAGCCTCTGGCTTTCGGCACAAGAAGTCTGCACCCGCTTGCCCGGCAGCCTGAGCCTGCCCTGGTTATGCCCCTGCAGGAACAGACGAGGCAAAAGACAGGCACTTGGAAGAGGGCCGTCGGCATCCTGCCCCCAGTTAGGCCCCACGCTCCACTCTGCTCAGGGGAGGGAGACAAGGCGGCTGCAGACCGGCCGCCTACCCTAACGAGCCGTCTCCGGGCTGACCTGATGCCAAGCCCCGCCAGCCGCCAGGCCACTGCCAGCAGGGGTGAACACGGAGACTAACTTATGTGGAATAAAACACGCTGTACATGGTGCCCTGACACCAACACAGGCATTTCCTCCCTGCAAAACAAGCCCAGTTTTCAGGGGACCCTCTGCGGCCTTTGTGCTCCGTGAAAGAGCTGCAGCCGCTCGTAGCCTATCAGGGTGCGAGCAGAGAGACAGACGGCGGGCAGGGCGGCCGAGGTGGCGAGCGTGGGCACTGGGACCGAGCGTGTGAGCCAGGGGCCTGTTCAGCCACGCGGTGCCCCGGGGCCACCCTGTCACTGTGCATGGCTGTGAGCGCAGCACCCCGGGGCCCGCTGTGCTGGGTTGCGGAGCTAATGCAGGTCGAGTGCGGCAGGTGGGCGGCTGTTCCACGTGCGCCCTGCTAAGGGCTGGGCAACCGCCCACACAAGGCGGTCGCTGGGTGCAAGGCCCTGAGAGGTCACGACTCACGCAGGGAAGCGGGCCCTCGGCGCGGCCGGTGGGGCGTGCGAGGCGGCACAGCGCAGGCGTGGGCTTGCTCTGCGGGGTCTTACGTCGTCTGTTTGTTGTGGTGGCTGCGGCTGTGTTGTTTTAGCAGGGTGAAGTCCAGGCAGGCAAACGTCACGTACGTGCACAGTGCATATGCGTCTACTCCACTCATCTGTGCCTCTGAGAATCGTGGATTCGTGTGCACAGACTGGAGCAGAAATGTCAGCTGTAGAGTCCCTCCCTGCACTCGTGGCAGCCAGGACTAACGTTGCCAGTCTGCCCAGCCCTCATCTGCCCATCCTGGGTGTCCCTGCCAGTCAGTCCAAAGACACTTGCCACCCTTGGGCTGGGGACAGAGAGTCCGAGATTTTCCTCTCTCTTGGGCACCATGCCTCTGACCTTTTCCAAGTAGAAGGAGACGAAGGGAAGGGGGGCCGATGCACACGCATCCCCACACTGGGGAAAAAGGAGGGTGCGTGTGTGCAGCTGCAGAGCTGGAGTTCACGCGGAGGTGCCCGAGAGCCAGCTGGGAGTGTGCTCTCGCCCTCGGTACTCGCTAACCCTCTGCGGGTCTGTAAAATGATGGCCCGCCCCGCCCGGGGTCCCCGTGAAGGTCGAAGAGCAAGGCAGGCAAAGCGCGCAGCCCGACACGTACTAGGCACTCGGAAAGCGGGCGTTCACACATCTCCCCGCAGTTCCCCAGCTCCCAGCTCCCAGCTCCCCACTGGCTTCAAATTCTGTGGAGGAAGCGAGAAAATGAAGACAACCCGGTGATTTAGTGACGACGGGACATCCAACCGGCTCCCTGGGGACCTTCCGCAGCTAAACGCAGAACGGCACTGAGGTTTCCAAAGGCAGCTCGGGAACCTCATCACTGGGGAACGGGAAGGCGCTCGGCCAAGCACAGAGCCGGAGCTGGCGAGAAAGGAGGTGCCGCGTTGACTGAGTTGGGGGTTCGCATCACTAAGGAAACTGGGATACAGCAGAAAAACACAGCCCAAGTGCCTGAGGGCTCCCCACTGCCACGAGCACAGACACCCCAGAACCAGGCTCCAGACCGTTTGGGACAGCAGGGCCCCTTGTGGCCTGCTCTCCTGCCGGTCACCACCGGACCCCAGGCACACACCTGTCCCTCGTGGCTCTGCTTGTGTCGCGCCCCCTCTTGGAGGACTTGGTCACATCTTGTGGCCCTTCCTGCACTTCTGCCTCTCCATCTACATGTGGGCACGACGGTCACCCTCACGAGCTTGGGTGTGTGACAAGGGATCGCGTGGGCGCCGGGGGCTCCTGCAGCCTCAGCCGGGCTTGGTGTGGGGACCCAGGAGCCCCCGGCTGGGGGCAGCAGTGAGGGTGGAGGACCCACGGCCCCCGGCTGGGCGGGGCTGGAGAGTGCTCTTGGCCGCGGGAGCTCTATCATCATCAAGGACCCTGCCCTGAAAGTCCACTCACTGCAACTCGGGAGCGTCTACCACTCACAGGGAGTGGAGTGCTGCCTCGGACACCTTCTAGGAATGCGTCTGGACGCAGGTGACATGAGTATGGCAGCAGCAGACACAGCGGTGAAGACCTCCAGTGCGCCAGGCACCGTGCAAAGGGTTTTTCACACACTGACTCACTGAATCCTCGCCCTCCATTCCACAGATGAGGAAAGAGGGGCACAGAGAGGGCAAGCAACTTCCTCAAGGCCACGCAGATAGTGAGCGGCAGAGCTCAGGGTCTTAACTGCTGCACGCTGGTGACGGAAACGCACCGTCACCAGTGTTCAACGGAAGTGGGACATGGCGACTGTCCTCTTTCTGAGCCGCGTAATCTCTCTTTATAAGTCAATTCTCAACCTTTTTGGCCATTTATGTCATATGACCCATAGTACACATAAACCCACAGACCTCCCTTTATTACACAGACCTGCCTTTATTACATACGACGTGCTCGGATATTTTCCATAACACCCTATTTTTTCCTATGCCATTTTTACATGCTGGTTGCCATCTGCTAAACTGATTTCAAGACATGCTAATCAATCACAATTCACGGTTTGTAAAACGCCACCCTAGACTGTGGTCTCTGGGAGGGCAGGGCCATGGGGCCTCCTCCCGTGTCCCTAGTGGAGCCTTCGGGCACAAGTAGGTTCCAGGCAGAGCTGCCTGACCCTCAGACGATTTTCTTTTACCTGCACAGAGCCACTTTTTTCCTTTTTATGAAAGTCTGCTAACATTTAAAAATCAGGAGATTCATAGAATCATCCAGACCCTCAGCTTCTGAAGTGCTCAGATCTGAGCTGGGTGGAGAGGGGGCCTGCTCCCCCCAGAGACAAAGCTGTGTGCCCGTCCCGCTCGGCCCCCACTCAGCCCCCCTCGGCACTCCGCCCATCTCGCTCCAGCTCAGAGCCCTGTAGGTGCTTGGACTTGGGTCCGTTTGAGGGCCTTGGTATTAAACAAGCAAGAAGTGGATTCGACAGGTAATCAGTGAACCTGCCACCTGCCACCCAGTAGTGTCTCATGGTGACTTTAAGGCACAACTGCCCGATGCCCAGGGACATCTGAGCGTGGCCTCTGTTCGGCTCGTGGTTTCAGGACAGCCCCGCGGCGCCCGTGCTCGGCCGACAGTCCCGGTGGCCCTGCAGGAACGCACATCCCTTCTGGCCTCTAGAAGCTCAGTACCAGCCGGAGGCCAGGAGATGACGTCTGCTTTGACTTGTCGTGAAGACCGTGGCCTTCGCGGGACTGGGCTGTTGTGGGCACTGGCTCTGCATCCAGACTGCCACTGCTAGCTGTGTGACACTGGAGAGTGTCATTGAACCCCTGTGTCTCGGGCTTCACCTGTAAGATGGGACAATAGTGGTGTCTGTCACGCACGGCTGGGGAGAGTGGAATGAGATGCCTGCATCACTGCTCCCCATGGCGCCCAGTAAAGTCAGTCATCACTTCGCCTTGAGCCTGCTGGGTGTGCGGCAGCCTGGCTGCGCCGGGTGCAGCGGTGTGGGCCCTGGCACCCAAGGGTGCCAGACTCACCAACTCAGGGCAAATATGTGTGAAGCCCACCCTTGTGTGCACCATTCCCCAGGGCTCTCTGGTAACCATGGCAACCCAGCTTACAGGTTACCAAGTTCAAAACAATGTTTCCAAGCAGGAAGTTTTGCTGACGTCACCATCCTGAGGAGAAGGGGATGAGGGCTCCAGGGCGCCAGCCTGAAGACCAAGAGCTTCCGACGGCCTCTTCACGTGTCTCTCGAAGTACCGACACCCAGGCACACACGGAGCCATTATGAAACCCCAGCATGACGACCTTGAGTACTGCTCACTACCTGCAATCGCTCCTGGCTCACCGCTTACTGTGTGACCCTGAGCAGGCAGCTCAACCTCTCTGTGCTTCAGTTATCCTGCTGGTAAAATGCGAGCCGCCCAGAGCTCCTCACACGGCTTCTACGGCGATGGCGCAGGTCAGTGTACGTGACAGCTCCGAGCACAGCGCCTGCCACGCAGCGGGCCTGCCACAGATGCTCGCGTGCCCGACTCTGCCGCCACTTTGCCAAGAACATCCCTTCTGCCAAGCCTGAATGCCCCACGAAAGAGTGAAAACACACTCGATTTTTCCTGTGGAAACCGCCACACAAAGATTTGTGCAGAAAGACCTTAATCGCAACAGCATTTATGACAAAAAACTGCAAGTAATATAAACATCTAACAATAGAGCATTGATTAAAATAAGGTATATTCGCAGAATAGAATGTGATTCACCAACTTAAAATGATAGTGCCCAACAGTATTTACTGATACAAAATTGATTACTATGTTATGAAATAATAAGATCATAAAACAATATCCATAGAATGGCCAAATTTGGTTGATTGACAAACAGATGTCAAATTTTAATTGATGCGTAACTATGTTTAGTTTGCTCATCTGTGTCTCCCACTTTCTTTCCCACAAACACATATGCCTTGTGCAATACAGTATTTCTAACATAACTCTAAAGTTAACACTAACATAAATTAACATCAACACCCACCTCCAAGATCGGAGTCAAACTCCGCCCTGACCACGGGCACCCTGGGTGCCTCTGGCTCAGGGAGAATTTCCTTTCTCCTTCTCCAAGGCCTGTGTGGCCCAGGGTGCATCTCTGAAGGCATTTACAGTGCCCTACTCTGCCTTGCGCCCACTCCCTGCTGGGGCGCCCACTCCTTGGAGCAAAGGTGGCCCTGACAAGTCCCCGCAGGCACTGATCAGTGAGTGCATGGTGACTGAGTGAACGGATGTGTCCCTTCATGCCTCAGGATTACGGTGTGACAGGCTCTCTGAGGCCTTTCTGGACCCCTCCCACCTCCTCTTGACCTCTGGGTGCTGTCCCCTCTAGAACTGGCCAGCCTGCATTGATGCCCAAAGCCCTGCCGCAGCTTTCCTGCGGTCACTATGTCCTGCCGCTGAGGCGGGAGCAGAGGGGCCTGCGCAGGAGGGCAGTGGACACGGTCCTGGCCCAAAGGTGCAGGTGGGGGTGCAGCAAACGCAGGCAGCGAGGAAAGGCTCTGAAAAAGGGGGTGCTGTGGCTGTTCCCTTGGGTGGCCCTTAGTGTGAACCTTGGAGGCAGAGCAGGGAGAGAGAGGGCCATGTGGATCCAGGGGCTGGTCAGCCATTTACACACCCCAGAGAGCTACATTTCGGATAATTTCTTGCAAGATGGTGGCTACCAAAATTCCACGTTCTCCCCATTTCTCCCACCTTGCGTATGGTTAGTTTGGGGCCGTGTGGCCCATGCTCTGCAAGGAGACAGGACCCGTGGCCCCCCTCACTCTGCCTCCCCCTCCCGCTGCAACACGAAGGTGGCACGGTCACGACACAGGACCCTCCTGGCCACAGCGGGGTTTGCGTGACCCACACAGCAACCTTCGTGGTGTCCAGCCACTGAGGTGCAGCCAAGCCTAGCGTGTGCTGCCCAGTGCAGCCCTCAGACGCCATCTGTGCCCACGTAGTGCCCTCCACAAGAGGGCGATTCTGCGCATTAAATTTTTTGGAGCCCGCTAACAGTGCTGGCGGGGTTTCCCTGCTGCAGAGAATGAGCAAATGCTCGTGTGCAGAACCTAAGACGGAGCCCAGGTCCTCACGTCTCCTGGGCTTAGGGGCAGAGGCATCCGGCCCCCAGCGACACACGTTCCATGCCCTTGGGCTCGGCAGACGGGGCTCATCCTCCCCGAGCTTGTCGCCCCATGGGTTCCTCTCACATGGGGACAGCAGCCTCAACTAGGCCCCAGGATGGATGGAGGTAAAACTTTGCTCCAACAAGGATTTGACCCGTCTTGCTGCTAATTGTCCATTTATCTCTCTCACAGGCAGTGTCGATAGCCCAGCTGCCGCTTCCGTGGAGCAATGTCTGCTCCCCGGGGAAGCTGCTGCGGGAGGCGGCTGAGCACGGTGGGGAGGTTTCCATGGTAACCACGTACCACCCACCAGAAGGCTCTGCCCGTGAAATCCCCCATTAGGCTCCAGCCGGCTAATTAGAAGAGGCCTTTAGCACTTGCTCACATCCTGGAACACCTCTTCCTGGTGGGTAAGGCATGGACGCTCAAGGCTGAGTCCGGCCAGGCCACGTCTCGTTAGCCCCAAGCCCAGGGAAGTCACGGGTGTGAGGGAGGGTCATTTATTCTGTGAGCGTGTAGGCACGTGACAGCCTTCCTTCTGCATCTGGCGGACACCAAACGAGTTCATGGTGACCGGCTGGGTTGGGGGTGTGGGCCACTAAGGCAGGAAGGGGTCCAGCCATTACATCCAAGAAGGACTCAGAGAATGACCGAGGGTCCAGGGGACGAAGCCCTGGCTTTGGGAAAGACTGTGGTGGGGGCGAACTTGCCGGGGCCAGGGACACGTTTGGGGCTCACAGGGCCAGCTTCAGAAGCATGTAACTTGTGGAGCCATGTTGGGCCCCAGACTCAGAAGGGTCTCATGCTGGTTAAACACTCTGTTGTCACCATCTTAAAACATCCAGTCTGTTCTAAACGAGGGCCCGTCATTTTCAGTTTCCTCAGACCCCTGCAATGTTCCATAGTGGGTCCTGGATGCTCAGGTGGACAGGTGTCTAAGCAGGTAAACTGAGACAGCAGGCTGTGGATATGGAAAAGCCCCTATACACTCAGGGACCCAGGTCTCCCCTGGGCCACTTACTAAATCCACGACACGGGCAAATCTCAGCCGAGCTGGGACCTAGAGCACTGGCTCGAGTCAGAAAGATGTGGGCCCAGGCAGGCCCCAGCCTCACCGTCCCCTGCACGGTGCCAAGCCTCTGGCATCACGTCCTCACCTCTGAGACGGAGATGCAGGCTCGCCTCGGTCCCTCCCCCGCACATCCCCACCGCGGCCCACCTCTAAATTCTCGGAATCCGCCTCCCCCTGGGATCGTACTCAGGGACCTAGCCGAGAGACGAGTGACTGGCCCAAGGTGACCTGGTGGGTCCACCACAGGACCACAACCCTGTCTCAGTCTCCTGGCTTTGTGCTGCCCTGGGTCACGTCCCTCCCTCCTGCCGGCCTCAGGGGGCGCTTTGTCACGCCTCACGCCCAGCACCCGCCGCTCCCGTCAGTTCACTGGATTCAGGAAAGTCACGCACTGGCCGCGGGCCAGACAGAGCGAGCCAGGCGGGGGGCCAGCTAGAGAAGAGAGGGAGGGAGCCTCTGTCCGAGTGTGGCCGGGACATGGCTGTTCCTGTGGGGAAGTGCTGGGGTGGGTGGGGGCGGGGGACACAGGAAGGACACATGGCCCTGTCTGTCGCCCTGAGAAAGGACAGCTGCTGTGTCCCGGCGCTGGCACCACACGGGACTGGGGTTGAATCCCAGCTCCGCCACTTACTGGCTGTGCGACTCCACACTGGCACCTCCAGGGCCATCTTTCTGTTTTATGTTCACCCCATTTTACCGACGAGGAAGCCGAAGTGACCTGCCTGGGGTCAACAGCTGGTACACGACAGAGCTGAGATCGGAACCCCGTGTCCCGGGGCTCACGCTGGGTCCACTGCAGACCCAGTGGCAGCAAAGACCACCAGGAAAGACCTGACAGTGAGCCAGTCCCTGGGAACACTGGGACTCTGGGATGCGGACGAAGAGGACACAGCAGGGAGGGTGAGTGGACAGTGGCAGGAAAATGAATCGGGGCATGGGGAGGAGCTGCCTGCCACCTCTCACTGTGAAGAACAGGTCCCAGAGGGCCACCTCTGCCACAGGTGATCAACAACCTTTTAATGTCCTTGCACGGTGTCCCAGTTACACAGGGGCACTGAGGCGGCCCAGCCTCACGAAGCAGGGAGGTCTGCATGATGCCCCAGAGTGAGGCAGGGACTCTGGGGAGACCCCGGGTCCAGGCAGGGCTCAGGGAGCTGCAGACCAGGCCCAGGGCCTGGCGGGGACCGGGCTGGGAAGTAGGTCAGTCTCCGCAGAGGCTGGGGATGCACCCGTCTGCCCACAAACGGTCACAGAGAAACAGGGTTGTTTTCTTAGGAAACCAAGTTTCTGTGAGATCCCCCGTCCTTCCCAAGTGGCAGAACCTTGATCTCGTCCCTGGGCTGTGTCCAAGGGCCAATGTCAGGACACAGGCTAGGGTCCCGAAAGGCTGTTCTGGTCTCAGCTACCCACAAGGACACCCAGTCCTGTCTGACGGCTCTGCCTACCAAGCCTGCAGCCCACTGAGGGTCAAGGCACAGGAAGCCGCCAAGCTGTGCCCTCCTCACTCATCCCTCCCGTCCTCTCCTCGTCCTAGCCCAGGGCAGGCACAGTGCATCAGCCGGTCTGCCCGCTGGTCCCCAGAGGCTACCCAGCCAGGCCTTAAGCCCTTCCTGCCCAAGAGGTTCCACGTTTTTATCAGAAAGCCTGGGCCAGCCCATTATTCCTATCTGTCACACTGAGGCACTGCGCCCAGGGCTGAGCCTTCCTCCCTCTGTCTCTCTGTCTCTGAGTGTGTGTGTCTCTCCCCTCACTCTCTCCTTAACGTGGAGGAGGAACGAGGACAGAAGAGAAGCAAGGCCGGCTCATCACACAGAAAGCCATGGACAGGCCCGCGGGGGAGTGCGCACATCCTGAGGAAGAATCGATGAGGCCGTTCAAGCGGAGCCGCGTGTCTTCATCGTGGACACCACAGCCCGGCCCCTGCTGACCACGGTGTGACCCTGAGAGCCAGCCCTCTCCTGCCCCGGCCTCAGCGGCCTCACCCGTGAAGTGGGGAGGGCGACCCTGCGCAGGGTGGGCTGCATGGTGGGTGTGGGAGGGCTGTGCCACTTCCTCTCTCCAGACCCAGCAGAGGAAGGACGAAGACGACGCTGTTAGGGAGGGCGGGAGGGAGGGAGTGGGCCAGCGCTGGGGAAGGGCAGACGCAGGTCGAGGCCTCCCCTGCCACTGCCCCCCCCGCCCGCCACACACACCCGCAAACACGCTACGGTGGAAAGTGATGTGTTTTACTGACTAGAACCAAAGTCAAACTCCCTAAAACGTCCTCCGAAACCCCGAATGACCTCGCTACCTCCCTTCGGGTGTCCTCCACTGGGTCCCAGCCATATGGCCCTTCCTCTTCCTCCAAGGCAGGATTCCCAACCTCAGCTGCACTGTGGAACCACTCAGAGGATTTAAAATATGTAAAATTTCAGGCCAAACCCCAGACGAATGAGGTCGCAACGTCCTAGAGGCCAGATCAGGAAACCCTACAGCCCCCAGGAGACCTCCAACGTGCAGCCGGGGACAGTCACTGCTCTGACGGTCGAGAGCTCTGCGCCCTCCACCCTGCTTTCTCCCTCTGTCCCCTCCGCACACAGCCCCTCCTCATGGGCCCCATCTCAGTCTGGTGAGCTGTCCACAGACGCCTCGCCCAGCGCCAGCCCTCACTATTTCCTCCTGGAATGTATGGCAATCTGTAATTCTCGTACTCCTTTATATGTTTGTTCTCCATCCCGTCACCAAAACGTGAGTCCCATGATGCCGAGAATCCTGACAGGTTCCATGCCACCATGCCCAGCACCTGGCACTGCGTTTGGTGCGCAGTGGGGGCTGAGCAGACACACAAAGCGTGAACGAGAGATCAGTTCAGCGGGAGACATGACTTGGTTTAACTCCCCGGCTCCCCTAGGGTCATGCTGAGTGAGGGAGCCCCAAGACCTGAGCCTTCAGAAAGGCATTTCCCACAGGACAGTGTCCCTTTCTTTTCCTCTCAATGTCTCCCCAGATCTGCAGGCCTCTCTCTGGGGACCCCTCTTCTAAGCCACCCAGCTCAGTGCCCGCACCTGCTGTCTCGGAAGCCACGCTCTCCTGAGGAGAAGGAGAACACATCCTCTCCCAGGTCCCCCTCTTGTATCTTGACACTTTGAACCCAGCTGGGCGTCAAGATCAACCCAACGCCCCCGTGCTGCACCTGGGTGCTCCGACGAGGACGGACAGTTGTGGGCGCTCCGATCCCAGCGCCAGCCCCAGGAGCCTTCCTCCCCGATTCCCGGGAAAGCGCCACCCCCAGACCCAACATCCGTGTCTCCGGGAGCAGCACAGCAGCCGTTTCACATGAGGCCGTCGGACGCCTCTAAGTAGCGCAGCGAGGACGACGACGAGCTCACCGTCACCACGTCAGAGCCACTGCCCAAGGCGGGGCTCACGGAACTAGGGACACCATCACCTGTGCGTCACTCTTCTTTAGCCTTCCCGAGAGAGGGCCGGGACCTCCCAGACCGCTCACCTGTGGCTTCTCTGGCCATCCTGTCAACCCAGGACAGCCGGCCTGCCTGGACTTCCCATTCCCTCCCTTTCCAAGCATGAGGAAAATAACACCCTCTGGCGAGACAGCGCCCGGGAGAAATGCCCGGCTGCTGCAAAGATCAAACCACTTCCAGTGTCTGAGCCGACAGCCAGGGAGGCCCGGGCAGAGCACCTGGGCCCACCTCAGGTGCTCAGCTATTTCTACTGCCACTACCACGCAGGTCTCCAACATGCAGCAAGAGACCCAGCACATGTCAGTCACCAGATGAATACCTGATAGACAGATAAGTGCTGAAGGGCAAACCGGGATTTCTCTTAGAATTATGCCACAGCTCTCCCTTGTGTCACAGACGGAAACACTGGATCCCTGCTCCGATGCCAGGCCGGCTCCCTAAACTGCCCATTTCCTTGCCTTTTCTAGCTTCTAGAGGTCACCGGCATAATCGAACCTACACCGCAACTCCATGAGAACTAAATTCCCGCCCAGTTCCAGGACGGTCTATTCAAACAAAACTGACCTTAAACAACCTTTCTAAATGTGTGTTCATAACGTAATTTTTAAAGTGATGGCAAATACCATAAACCAGACAGAGCTGGCATCTCCCAACACTTTTTAACTACACTTTTTATTTTGAGATAATCAGAGACACATGTAGTTGCAAATCCGTAGCACAATTTCCCAACTGGGGTATCGATCGCAAGGACACAATCCAGGTCCCTAACAGACTTTGAAATGCAGCTGGTTCTCTAACTGCCCCTGCTTCTCACTGCGGTATTCCTCTCATAAGGCCTCGCTCCGGGCTCACAAGTAATTGGGACCAAGGCACTGAGGCATTACACCTTTCAAGGATAACTGCGTGTAGAAAGATTTTTGAAGGCCAAAATACAATTAACTATATGAAAATGTGCACAAATTTGTTACTCAGAGAAATGCATAGCAAAACAACCACAAGACACCACTTTTCATCAGCTAGAGTAAGAAAATGAAGAAAAGACATAATAGCCAGTGCTGGGGGCGGGGCGCAGGCCACGTCCCGGTGGGAGCTTTCGCTCCTCTGTGGCAATTAATCTGGCAGTAGCTGTTGTAATAAAAACACATGCACTTTTTGATGTGGGAATCGCAACGCAGGGCAGTCTATTTTATAGAAACAGATGTAACCACAGAAACAAAAGCGTGTTTACGGGGGCACTGTTTGAGGTGTCAAGCACCCATATGCAAACACCCTGAATGTCAGTGGGCTGGAGAATGACTGAAATCATCGTCTAAATCCAAACTGAAATATCACGCAGCCATTTACAAAGATGAGTTGACCTAATCATGTATCTGCAGGAATTTCTGGTGTGATTAGTGGGGCAAGCTTTAAAACAGCCAGCGTTGTTTCTCTTGAGGGCTGTGTGATATTTCAGGAGAAAGGGGAGAAGTTACTGACTTCTTCCCTAAACATCTCTGGATTGTTATCTAGTTACAACAGGCATGCAGTCTTTGAAATTCACACACACAAAATAATAATAATAATAAAGAAGGAAAAGAAAAGATTAAAGATGGTCATCAAGCCCAGGAGTAAGGGCGATGGGTGAGTCCCCACAGTGACAGGCAGCTCCTGCCTGCTGAGGCACCAGGAGGAGTGGGGATACACACCCCAATCTGGGCTCTCACACCTGCTCTCACAAACTTCTGCATCCTAGCCACCTATGTATTGAACCTGAATCTCAAGAATGAGCCCAGAAATATGTATTTTTTAATTAGGTATATGGGGGTGACATCGGTTAATCAGAAATATGTATTTTTGATGAGCTCAGCTCCTGTGTAGTTAGGTCGGTGTATGAATTTAAGAGCTACCTCCAAACTGGGCTGGGGTTTCCCTTTAACCCATCAGTTAACCCCGCCAACAAGGGAGCTCGTACCTGGACCAAACCCTACCGTCCAGTGTCGGGTCTGCTGAGTCCAAGTCTCCAACATAAAAACTTTCTTGAATTCCACAGCTCACTTTTAATTAACCTTTCTGAGACCCACGCCTCACAGATCCAGGAAGAGCTTCTCTATGCCCTGGCCCTCCCCTCCTCAGGGCTGTGCCACCGGGGCCTTGGCCTGCCTCATCTGTTCAGTGACCTACAGTAGTGAACAATGGAAAGATCAATCTGTTTCATTCGATGGAAGCATTTGCCCAATGAGTCAGAGTCTTCAAATCCTCAGAAATTTTGACACAGTCATTAATTTTGTTCGACCATAAAAGCCAGGACCTCTCCAAGCTCTGAAGGCCGTGCCTTCTCTGTGAAGATGTATTTGCTAGAAGGGAGTGCTGGAACCAGCACTTCCCTCCGCGGGGACCCTTAAAGTCATCCGCGCAGGCGGCGTAAACTGGCTCGGGTCTCTGTTACTCCACACAAGCTGTATGAGCACCTGCATGTAAAGGGGCACCTTCCCAGGGTGAGGCAGGCACGTGGGAACAGATGGGTTCTGGCTAGAAGCAGCGTTCATCTGGGAGGGGAGGAGAGCAGTGATCATGCTAACACAGGTGGGGTGGGGTACATGTCTCTGAGGCAGCCAGGTGAGCACAGCTGCTTCTGGAACCTTCTCCTCATTTTGCTCCGCAGACCTGCCCGTGGCCCACAGTGACTGCAGGGTGAGCGATGGACTGCTCCCCAAGGGCGGGGTGGAGCCCTTCGGGTTTGACCAGAGGACCCCATCCCTCTGGCCACAGTGATTGGTTCAGGGGTGGGCATGTGACTCAAGTTGGTCCAATGGGGATCAAGCCCCGGTCTGGCTGGCAATGGAAGCTTCCTCTCTCCCGGAGTTGCTGAGTTTGGAGATGGAGCCTAACACTGCCGGTCCACCCACCAGGAACAGCGTTCCCGGAAGTGAGGGCAACAAAACCCAAAGGGCCGAGCCCAGGGACCTCGTTTGACCTCCTGGATCCATTCGATCCTTCAGGATAACAATTCGGGTACCCAGTGCTTCAGTTCCTTGGCGCTCAGTTAGGTCACTTGTAGCTGAGAACCCAGTACATCGACAAGGTTACAGTGTGGCTGAGGTTCAGAGGTGGGGAGCAGCGGGGAGCAGCACCACCAGTGTTTCCCGGCCCGGCTCCGGGGCAGGGGCAGCCTGGGCTGGGCCGGGCCTGTGACATGAAGGGCAAGGGTGCGGGGGACATGCAGCACCAGCAACCCTCCTGGGTCATGTTAGCTCAGTGACAGCACATCTTCCAGAGGGGGCTCCAGCAGTGGGAATTCTAATTCTCTCCTTTTTCTTCCTTTTTCATCAGGTAGTTATACACAGTAGGTGCCTAATGAGTGCTTCCTGTGTTATAACGTATTCTTGAGCAGTAAGCTACACTGAACCTCGGAAGACAGGCATCCAGTGGTCACCAAGCATAGCTTAGGTCATGACAGAATCCAAAATGCTGACAAAGCGGAGATCTCCAGTTTGGTTTAGGAAGGCACGAAATCAGCTATTTCTTATTTCTCTAAAAATGCTGGCTTCAAGGGCCCCGAGTAGCAGGGCCAGCAGCTCCCCCAGGTGCAGTTCCGGTGCACGGCCTCTCTGTCCTTCTGTCTCTTACCCCTCTATTACCATCGTCCCTAGGCTGAGAGGCTGTTCAGTCTCCCCAGCCCTCCTGACCAGTGAAGTGCTGCGCTGTGTGTGCTGCACGTACGTGTTTTCCAGTTTAATTTACTGCCGCTTCATCCAGGCATAAACTCCCCATCAACTCACATGAAAGACTCAAGCAGAAGCTGAAGCACATGAAATGGAAATTGGGCAGCGTGGCTGATGAAAATCCAATCCTGGATTACTGAGCAATAAAACACACACGTCGGTGTGGTTCATCAAAACCAGGTCCGGCTTACCAAGCAATGAAACGCACGGGCCACGTCAGTCGGCATGGGCCGAGAGCTCCGCGCATGAGGCTTTGCAGATGGAGACGGAAAGGAAATGGACCAGCAGCAGTTTGAGGCCTTAACCAAACTATGTTTTCCTGACAGCAGCATGTAACTTCTCACTGAGGAAGGGCTGCTGAGTCACGCCCACACTCGCTCGCAGCTGTTACCTCGGAACAGGCTCCGGCGGTGCCTACCGCCGCCGCGGCCACCACCCTCCCACAGAACGCGCTGATGTCCTTGGTTAAATATTCACAACTGTCAGGTTTAGTTATCTGTCGCTGTTCTGAGAGGGCAGGAAACCTGTCTGTCCACGTCATGTCTGCATCCCCAGCAATGAGACTGAGGAAAGAGACTCCGGTCCAGGACAGAGTAGGTGTCCAATAACTCTGTGACAAATGATTGAATAAATGAGTGACTAATGCCATAGAAAGATGATTGGGCTCACAGTTACAGTTAAGCCAAGCTGTGGTTGTAATTATGATATTCAATCATAATTACATGAGACTTTGGGGGAAGTAAGCGCATATATCTGGGACAGCTTCATTTCTCGTACAATGGCAGGGTTACATCATATTTAGATATCAGAGTGTTTCATTTTATAGCAGCTTACCTCTCTTAACCAACTGAAACTGCATGCGAAACTTGCATGTTTAAGGCAGATAAAATGGGGCTGCCACACTTGAAGTCTGAGGTGGGAGCAAAACAGGCCCTGGGTGCGTAGCCACCATGGAAAACCAAAGGGTGCCCCAGAACACAGTTTGCAAACTGCTGAACAAGATATGTGCACCATGAAATAATGGGGCGTTCTGCTTGCTTAATGATTTGGCAATGCTCAAAGTGATGTCGTGAACTGCTCTGGAATAGGAATGGGCTGCATGGAGCAGGAACAGTGAGAGACACAGCCAGGCTTCGGTCCCAGCCCCGTCTGATTCAAAATCCCATGTGCTTTCCATACACCAATCCACCTACCCAGCCATCCACTCATCTACCCATCCATCCATTCATTCGCCCATTCATCTTCCCAGCCAATCATCCATCTGTCCTCTCAACTATCCACCTGTCCGTTCGTCTGTCCATTCATCCATCCATCAACTCATTTATCAAGCAGCTATTTATGGAGTCTCAAGAACTGGGAATATAGCTGGATAAGTAAGACAAGGTCCCTGACCTCACCAAGTTTCAGCTCTAATGGTGAAATCTGAGAGAGAGAGAATGAGAAGGAAGAGGGGAGGGTGGGAGAGGAGGAGGAAAGAATTGATGTCAGTAGGTTATTTGTGATTCTTGAAGAACTGAAACCATTGCCATGAGAGATGCCAGGTGGAGAAGCCAGGATCGATGCTGAAAGACCCTCAGTCATCTGCGCAGGTGCTCACGTGATGATGCCCTCTCATCAGGGGCCGGGAGCCTCGGACCTCGGCCCACATGCTGTTTCTTCTGGGATACTTGCCTTGACCACCCCACCCATTTCTTCCTC
>NW_024350922.1:126693-223228 GCF_902729225.1 Pteropus medius | reverse complement strand
CTCCCAAATGGAACAGTGCCCCTCTGTGGACCTACTCCCCAAAATCCCCTCTCCAGTCCCTGCTGCACTGTCCTCTGTACGGTTAGTTTACTCACCCGCCCCACCAGCCTGCAGTCATGGGTTTTTAAATCGCTAGGCCAGACAGAACTAGGTTCAAGACCCAGCTCCTCCGCTATTGGCTGTGTAACCCAAAGCAAGCCATTTACCCCTTGGACGGTCTCCTTTTTTTCCTAATCTGTTAAAGTAGGAGGAACGGAAGATACCTTACGGGGCTATCGCACGCATGGAAGGGTTAATGCTTGTGAAGCACCAAGCATGGTGCCTGGCCTGCAATCAGCATTCAGTAACAGCGGCTGGCACTGTGATTCATATTTCCACGAGTCCAGAGAACCTGCTGAGCTGGCTCACACTGCATCTCCAGCACCTGGCACAGTGCCTGTTCTTCAGTAGGCGCCTAATTATTATTTATCGAGTGGCGAAATGAGTCCATAAAACCCCAAAAGAAAGGACTGAAGGAGGGATGAAGGGACGAAGGGATAAGTCATGGCTGTGCCCGGCAGGGTAGTGCAGATACACTACCCCTATCATTCTCCCACCAGCCTGACGAGGCAGATCTCACAGTTTTCCATTTTTCAGGCGAGAGGTGAAGAGACTTGCCCAAACCGCTCAGTGGAATAACAACCATGGAAAGTTGCCCACAGCTCTCGGGAACTCCGCCCCTGACAACTATCAGTGGGCTACAGACCAAAGAACGTGGAAGGCAGGGCAGCCAGCCCAGAGGACGGAAACTGGCGGCTGTGGTCGAAATTAAGCTACTGGATGAGATCACGTGGTTTCCGCAGTGTTTCAGAAAGCATTAGGCCCACACAGATTTGGAGATTTCTCACACAACCCAGATGACTGGCTTCTCTTGGAGAATCCAGAAGCTTCCTGAACTCCAGGCCTGCACTCCTGCATGGGAACAAGGCTGGCGCTGAGGTGGTGCTGGTCACACCCTCACTGTGCCATTGTCCCCTAATCTGGCCAACGCATGCAGTAAGTGCACCTACCACAGGCCTGTTTCATTGCCATTTGTGTGTCCCCTGTTGGCATAAGAGTTGGCCGCCAGGACCCAGGATGCAGGCCAACACCTTTGACCTACAGATGGGACACTGATCCCCCCGGATGGAGCAGAGGCTTGCCAAGGGCCTCCTCAGCGGCACACCGGGTTCTCCTCCAGTGTCCTCCTCGGGACCACTGCACAAACGTGTGTGGGAGCACTCCTGGTTCCATGTCCCTGCAAACACCCCCAAATTACAATAGTCGCGGCAGGATCCATTTCCAAGAGGAAGAGCTGGGGTCTCCTCTAAGGATTCTAGGTCGAAGGAAAAGGATCATGGCCACCATGGGAGGTGGCAGCTGAGAAGTAAGCCCACACAACCAGCCCGTGCTCATCTCGCTCCCAAGCAGCTCCAAAGCATTCCATTCAGACGGCCAGTGGGACGCCTGGCCGGCGTCTGCTCTTACAGGACCAGGCATGTTAGCCCCAGGACATTGATTCCCCTCTAGAAGCCACAGAAGACACCACTTCTGCGAGATGCCCGACCGCTGGGATGGTCCCTCCTCCGTGACGACAGTCAGGAGGCCTAAGGCTCAGCCGTCTGAGGCTCCATCCCGCTTCCGGTGAGTCGTGCCTCCAGTGTCTCCGGGGTCGGCGTCGGGGTTTAGTGAGACTGAGAGGCTTAGAGTCACGGTTCCGGACACTCAGCCTGGCCGCAGGGAACTTTCCAGGAGGGGGAAGGAAATGTGGGTGGGCTGAGCACTCTGCCTGCATGGCTTGTCTGTCAGCACAGTGCACTGGCCGTGGTTTAGCACCCTGAGTAGCTGAACGTCTCAAGTCCTTGACCCTGAGGCAGGCGCTAGCCACTGTCCACAGGCACCTCGCTGGCCTTTTTTGGACTCACCTGGCCCTCCCGGACACTGCTTGCCCCTGGCGCCTGGCTTTGTGCCCCCAGAACTGGCCTGCTCCCTGGGACTGGCTGCTGATCCAGTTCCCAGGGCAGCCCTGTCTCCTGCACAGGGATGTTCTCCGCCCCATGCTTCTCATTCTTTCATAAAAAACGCATGTCTGATGAAAAGTTTTACATACCAAAACCAAAGCCAGAGATTTGGGGCGGCTAGCTTAGTGGTTCAAAATGTTCCTTTTCTTTTTTTAAAATTTTCATTGCAATTGTTCTGGAGGAAATTCCCATCACTTGTCATTAACAAATGTCACCACTGAGGCAGAGGCACACACCCCAAAGCCCCAGGAGAATGAGCACCTGCACTTAGACCCGTGTCGTCCTATCGCAAGGCAATGCTACGAAGCTCAGGGGTTTTCTGCACTTACCTGCCGAGTCTCTAGCCTTCTACTCAGCACCAGGACCCACCAGTCACTGGAGGTGACATGGGACCTTCATGGGGAGATTCGTGGGCACGCTGTTCCAGCCACATTTGTCCCGCAGTGACAATTACCTGCCAATTTAACTAGAACCCACATCTGAGGGATTCCTTATCTTTACAGCGCAGAGCAGGGATGGAAGGTAGGGAGGAGAGGTCACACCGCAGGACACAGTTCTAGTAAGTGGCAGAGCTGAGATCTGAACTCAGGAAGTCTACACCCAGAGCCCATGGTCTTAAACGTTAAACCATTTTAGAGAAATCACTGGACGTGGAGTTGGCCCCAATTCTGCCACAAATAAGCTGTTTTAACTGAGGGAAATGGTTCTGCTCTCAAAAATAGCACCCTGCTCTAACCAGCACAGTGGGTTGTTCAGGTGGTCTGAATCTGTCCATGTCCCCTTGTGGCCAGGCCCTTGGCCATCCCCCACAACACTGACTCTGAGCTCAGACATGTGACTTGCTTTGGCCAACAGGACTGTGTCATAGGGGATATCGTCATAAACTTGCAAAGTCTGGTGTAAGGAGAACTGCCCTCTCTCGCTGCACTTGGGAATCCAGTGATCGTAACCTGAATGGGTCTAGAGCAGCCTCATGTATGGTCGGGACACACATCTGTCACCAGCTCACATGGAGACAACCCCTAGGCGTTTGATAAGGCTATTCATCCAGCCCCATCAAGCCACCAGATGATCCCGGGAGCCTCCTTAGCACCCATTACAGTGCCGGGAGTAGAGCGTGTTCTAGACAATTCTGACTGAGCAATACCTCTAGAGTACATATGCGTGGCCAAGGTGTCACGATAAGGGACAAAGAACTCTCCTGGTTAAGTCAAGACAGAGTCCTGTCCAGAGACCCCCAGAGGCAGCAGTGACCATGACCTGCCCAGCTACAAGCAGGGCCACGTGGCCCAGGGCTCCTCTTAAGAGGACAGAGATGCCAAGTCCCTGCCTTATGTCGGTCCTTTCAGAAAGAAGCAGCCCAGTCCAGTGGTCCTGGGAGAGAAACAATATGTAGACCACTGAAAAATGTTTCTATTAGTCCTTGACGATTTTTTTAAAATCAAGACAGCGTCGAAAACTCTCATAAAGTTAGATTAATTAAAAACCTAAAGGAACGATCATCACTGAGATGATGCCCTTTCTCAATGTTTTATGTGAAAATGTCCTTTCTAGATGAACTAATGATAAAACGTGCTATTTCTCGTATCCTTTTAATGACCTATTCAGTAACATTTTGTAGTTTTATTTTTTTAGGGTTAATGATAATGGATATTGGTTGCTAACCAGATATTCCCAAGAACTAAACACGTGGTTAAGTGAGCTTCAGACGGCCTTCTGACGTCAGTGCTATTACCATTTCACTTCAGGTGAGCAACTGGAGAACCAGAGGTGTAAGTGACGCCCGAAGTCATAGAGACCTGGGCTTCAGAGTTGGCATTATTGGCGAGACTGAGAAAACCCGTCCCAGGCCACCCCTTCACTCTCTTGTGCATTCATCCAACCGGCAGTCACGGGACCTGTGCATGCTCATCCTGAGCTGGGCACTGGAGGTGGCATGGCGGAGCAGACAGCAGCCTTCCTGCCACGTAGAGGGCGCCAGCAAAGACACAAACCGGTCACTGTGGCTGGAATCTGAACCAAGGCCACTGCTGGGCCAGGGTGATATGGGTGAACCGTCTAGCACGAGGACCAAACAAGTAGAAAGGCTCACTTTGAAAGTGCCTTTCTCCCCCCGTTCCCCCACAGAAGGTCTCCCTTTTTATCCTTACTGGGATTGGCTTTCTGTAAATCTGGGATTCCGGAGTGCCCCTCACCCAACTGGGACCGACCACTGGGTCATTGAGATCAGAGTGGTGTCCTCTGGGCTGCTGACTCTGTCCTCTGTGTGATGACCCCCCGGGAACCCTGAGAGGAGGCAAAAGGACTGTAAGAGCGAGCACCGGGCGTGCTGCGTCCCGGCTGGACCCTATCGGCACCCCTCGACCTCTGACAGTGCCCGTCGGCCAGGTGGCTGGCACTTGGCTGTGTAAACTGCAGACCGCACCCCCCAGGGAACCAGGAAGGGTGCCGCCATCCATGGGAGATGACAGACTAGAACTGGCAGCTCTGGATACCTGCCAAGACCCGCCTCCCACCACCACGCTAACACCTGCGGCAGTTCAGCAGACAGAAGGGTTACACGTGGTCTCACAGCTGTGTCCCAAAGTCCCTGAAGAGCGAGCCCATGTCCCAGCTGGTGGGACACCTCACTGGCTTCCGTGGAGGGGTGAGTCAGGCCAGGTGTGCCCTAACTCGGCCAGGGCTACGGGCTAGCGCCAGGGGCGGGGGCGCGGCGTGGACACCCTACCTCGGGCCCCTCTCCTCCTCTTGCTCTTTTGGTTTATGTGCATCTGAGGTGCTAACGCCCTACTCAGCCCTACTCAGGATGGTGGGCTGGGGTGACCCAGAGGGTACGTGTCAGCACGCAGGGGGCAAGACTTTAGAAATGAACCCACAAATGGGATGGGGGCTGTCACTGTCAAGAGAATATCTTGTTCTACTGGTTGAGCCTACATGTCTGCATCTGCAAAGTAGGGACAGTAAGTCCCAAATAAGGTGCTTAACTCAGTGCTTGGCTGATGACGAGCACAGATGACACCTGATACTGTGGCTGGGATTGCTCTCACGGTTTCAGCAGGTATCTCGAACCCAAGAGACAGAACAGAGATAAAAAGGCAAGTTTAGTTTGGACTCTGAAAGAACTTCTAATAAATGAGATAGGAAAAAAAGGTTTTATTTTGTAGTCAGAACCAAAACAGTAGGAAAGAGAAATAAAAGGAAGAGCAGACAAGGCAGATGCTAACAGACCGCAGTAAATAGCCTTCGCCCTGCGTGTGGGAGAGCAGGTCTGGGGCCAATTTGAGAGGCAGCTCTGAGTTTTGAAATCCGGGCAGAATCCACATAAAAGGAGCAGGGGGTGCCAGAGGGACACTGACATGGACTGTCAGAAGAAGCAGAGGAAGACTCACTGCACGGGAAAGGGGAAGGCCACAGGAAGCATTTGTGCTCACATCTAAGGAAAGGTTTCCCAAGGCCTGAGAAATTCAGAAGCAAATGGAAACCAAGCTGCGAAGAGAAGAACGTGAGACGGGAAACTGCCTCCCAGGAAACCCAAGCGAATGTCTGTCTCCCTGGGGAGCATCACCCCACAGTAACCCTGTCCCTGACACCTGAGCACTGAGTACCAGGACCCCGGACAGAGCACCGTGCCCCTCAGCACTGGATCTCAGGGTACAGAGGGAAGGCAGAGCATTTTAAATGAGAAAAATATGCAACATGAGAAATGGGGGTCAAAAGAAAGATGTGAAATTGGGGGCATTCCCACTGCACATTCACAGTCTCGGCTAGAATAATAATTAAGTAGCTATTTCTTACTGAGCAATAACCAGGTTTATTGAGTCCTTATGTAGATCTCTCATCTCATCTTCAGGTTTCTATACATCTCAGTAGAAAAAGCAAACAGGTGGTAGCATTTTTCTTTGCAATCAATCTTTTGATTAGAGATGTTTAATTGGGCTTTAAGTTGACAAAACTCTAGACAACTCTAGACAATTGACCGAGATGCTCTGAAACGGAAATGATACCCTCTTTTTATTCGCTCTGCTTTCCCTAACTGCCCTCAAATAAAAACAAGATTTTTTGATAGTTTGTGGCTGGAGGACGGAAATTGTAAGAATCATTTGGAATCTGCCTGGAAATATGTTTTTATTTTTTTTTTGAGGAGGGGAAACATACCATTTTGTAAGAAAATTTGTGTTTACGCTATCATCCCTAGTTATAAAAAACTTTGCAAAGATGGGCTATATGAGAGGCATGGGTTTTGAAGTATCTAACTTTAAGAGGCTAAAGGAATAAAAGCTGCCTAATAAGACCATTGGAATCTTACTAGATACCAGAGTAAAGCACCTTTAGATGTGGCAAAGCTATTAAAAGGTGATGAGAAAGAAGAAATGACTTTGTATATTATTTGCATCTTCTATGCTTCTCTGGGAACAAAGTATTTCAGAAAACGAAGAGCTATACAGTATCAGCTTTAATAAAGAAATACTGAATATATTTTATATTGGTAATACACTACAGTAATTGGGCCATTCTATTATTTCAATAACATTATATAACCCTCTCTAGAGAATGTGCACAGATATACAGCTGAACGTAATTTGTATAAACATACTGGACCATTAGTGTAACTTTGAAATGCAAAGTAGAATCACCTGGGAAATTTTTCCAAAATTAAAAAGGAAGAGTTAAACCCTGAGTAAATTCCAGGGCTCCACGTGGCCCAGTCCCAACGCGAGGTCGCATTTCGGTAGTAAGCGTTGCCACTCGCTGCATCCTTACATTATGCAGGACAAACTTCCAAGTTTACGCACACACAACTTCATCAACCCCTACAACAACCCTGTGAGATGAGTACCATTATCGTGATTGGTCCTCTCTTGCCTGAATTATTGTAATGGTCTTTGAACTGGTCTCCTTGATGTCACTCATACCCTCCTAGAATTTTCTGAGGATAATTCACTCACAGGGATTTGCCTAAAGCATAAGACATAGCATGTAAGCCCTCTGCTTGAAGCCCTCTCCTGGCTTCTGACTGTGCTTAGCGTGAAGGCCAAGTTCCTTGCTTCGGCCTACAAGCCCCTGTGGGACCAAGTTCCTCATGACCTGTCCAACCCCATTCTTACTCCCCTCCCTTTGCTCACTGCACCCCACTGGCTCCTCCTTGTTCTGCAAATTGGCCCCTGCCCTGGGGCTCCACCGCCAAAGAGCCACATGGCTCACTCCCCTCATACAGTCCATCTGCTCAAATCTCACCTTCTTAATGAGGCTGACTGCAAGCCTTCTTTTAAGTGGTAAATTAAGCATTCCAATATTAAAATCGTACCCACCCACCAGGCTTCATCTCCCTCACCTTGCTCTACTTTCACATGGCACTTAACTTACAATTTAACGTATTTGTGACTCATTATCTACCTCCACATGCCAGTAAGTAACTTCCAAGGGAATAGAGATTTGGGTTTGCATTATTCTGGGATGTACCCCAAGCACCTAAAACAGGCCATAGAGATAATCAACAGTCGCTTGCAGAAAGGATGAACTAATCCCAGGTTTAAAAAGAGGAGACTGTGAGGCTGTGGCATGAATGACTCAGAGCAAATATGACTCAGGCCCAAGATCAAAGCCTAGTCTGACCCCCAGAACCAGTGCATTCATCCGTCAAAGAAAGGCAACCCACCGACAATCATGTGAGTTAAAGGTGATTTCTGTCCCAAATCCTTTCACTCTATAACCTATGGTGAGACAGACTCCTGTCTTTTCTTCCTCTCACATAGGAATCTATGTCCTGCATAGAAATAGATAGGTAGGTAGGTGATGGATGGATGGATGGATGGATAATAGACAGACAGATAGATAGATAGACAGACAGACAGATAGGCAGACAAGATAGATGACAGATACAAAGTCAACTGACATAGATAGAAGTAGATGACAGATGCATAGATGACAGATTAGATAAATAGATGAGAGATGATGAATAATGATAAATAAAGTGTAAATTGATAAATAAATTCAAAGCCCTCTCACAAATACCCTCATTTATACAAAAGGGCCCAGACCTACTTCGAGAGAGAGCTGGAGGCAGAGACTGAACGAGGAGTAGCTGACATCAAATACTTGCCTCCCCTGAGGGAAGGCTGTGGCCAGTGCAGACTCTTGTGAAATATTTCTTGTCTGCCCTGGCCACAGCCTTCCCTCAGGGGACACTGCTGCCATGCTGCTGAGCGTCCATGGAACTTCTAATCCAAACTCCACCGAAACTCTAGGACGGGAGGATTCCAACCAGCCTGACGCTGGAAACCCACACTGTGGCCCCCACCATCAGGACCCAGCACCGAATGTGGACGCCTGCAGAGTCAAGTCCGAAAATCACACGTGACCCCTGCTGCTGGCTTCCTCCATCTGCCTCCTCCACGTCCCCATAGTAAAGCTGGGGCCCCTCACTCAATTCACCCAGATGCCATCACTTCCCCGGAGCGCTGCACACCGCTGGCTTCTGAGCCCTCTCGCCTGGCCCGTCCCCTCTTTGCTCAGGAGCTGGGATGGAAACACAGCCCAGATGGAGGTTTTCCCTGGTGTGTCCTGCGAAGGGCAGCCTCACCCAGGGAAACCGACACTGTGTCTTCAAACATTTTTAATTGCCCCGTCAAACTGACAATTATAGAACCAATTATTGAGGAGACAATACCAGATACACTGCCTGAATTGAACATCAACTGAGTTTTTATGTAATTATGCAATTTAATGAATTGAAGGCTGCAGTAATGGACGGTCGCTAGTTAATTAGGGACTCCCTTTATGCTAATACTGCCATTTATTTTCGACTCACGGTATTTGTTTTCAGTGTCTAAAGCGTGGGACACGTCTTCCTCTGACACTGGCATGTTGACTGTTTTTCAGAGGGTTTGCTGCCAACTGTGCTATTTATAAACAGCAGGCTCCCTCCCATCACAGACTGAAGAGCAACAACGGGCTCCTATTTATTATGAGTATCTCATCTTAGACCTAGGTTTTAATTATCCTGCTGCGGAGGGAGGCCCCTGTGTCTTCCTTCTCCTGAGATCTGAGGGGAGAAAAGGAAGGACTGTGGCAGATGGTCTTCAAGGTGCCCCATCAAATTCGACGTACGCCAAGGACCAAGGCGGCAGTCTTGCGCGCTTGTCCTTCCCGGCCGGCCCCATCCCCGTGGATGGCCTTCCGAATACATTCCATGACTAGACTGCCCTGTGAGCAGTGGTTCTCAACCAGGGGCCATTCTGCCCACCAGGGGACACCTGACGACGTCTGGAGACATTTTTGGTTGTCACAGCTGGGGGCTTTTACAGGCATTTGGTGGGTAGAGGCCAGGACTGCTTCTGAACTCCCTACGGCGCACAGGACAGCCCCCCACCCCACAACAAAGAACCTCCTCGCCCCCGTGTCAGAGGGCTGAGGCTGAGAAACCCTGCAGAGTCGGAGTAATCGAGAAGCAAGTGGTTCTCAGCACCCGCTCCACGGAGAAAAACAAATATTTCACAGCGGCGGAAACATGATAGAACTGTCAAAAGTATGTGAAGTCGGCTACATAAATTGTGAAGCATGAGTCACAGTTATGTTTGCTCTGAAACAGTGTAAAAACTTGGGAGGTTTTTTCCTCCTCTTTATGAAAATAGAGCAGCAATGAGCGCTGTCTCCTGAAGACAGGGCCTTGGCTGCCCTGTGGTCCCCAGACACCCAGCAACCCAGACTTATCTGGGGCAAACTTACTCACAGTCTGGGGCAAAATGAGAAAACAAAGGAGAACGTGCTCAGGTTTTCGTAATGCAAACTCAGCCGACTGTTCACTTTAAGATGTGTCCTCCTACTCCCCAGGACGACATCTTGTGTTTCTGCCTGGCCAGCACCCTTTTTTCTCACTTTAAAAAAAAACCATCCCTCACTCATTTTCAGCAGCAGGCAGTGCTAGGCTTACTCCTACCATCGCGGTCTGGCCTGACTGATCGTGTGGGGTGCGAGACCTAAGTGAAAGCTCGGGACTTCTGACGGGGTGCCTGAGTCCTACTCTTGTCTACTGGGACGGAACGTGAGAGGATGGAAGCCTGGAGCTGACCGAGGCCACCTGTGCCAACCCAGGGATGAACTCTGCCCAGGATGCAGGACAGGGAGGAGGAAAGAAAAGGAGAAAACCGTGTACATCCTATTCTGTATGTTACGTTACGGTACGTGTCACGTTACGTCACGTTATGTCGTTAATTACATTACACAAATGGAGATCCTGGTTCTAGCCATGCTGACGGCTGCTAACTGCCCAGCTTCTCGGTATCCCAGATGAATTAGTTTCTTCTGGTCTGAGAGTCACCGCCTCACTTTCCTCCTCTGGCTTGTCCTCAGCCAAGCCCCACACGCCTTGTCCCCTGGGATTCTACCGAGGGGCCTTTTCCCTCCCCCCTCGGCCCCTTCCTCAGGGGGTCTTGTCCTCACCTCTTTCCTCAGTCGCCTCCACGTGCTGAGGACGCTCTAGGCCTCAGCCTTCAGCTCTGGCCAGACATCCCCACCGCCCACCAGACGGCTCCCGCTGGAAGTCCACCAGCACCACAAAGCCCACCCACTGACAGTGGCACCCCTCCGCCCCCTCCACCCTTCCTTCTCTGCCATGCCTGCCACACGGATGGCACTGTCGCCTACCAGGGACTCGGACCAGGAAATGAGCACCAACCTCAGACCCTCCCTGTCACCCACCCGCGATGCCTGGTCCCTGCCGCCATCGTGCCCTCGTTGCCCTCACCGCTCCCCTTCCTCCCTCTTCCAGCGTTCCTCCTCACCCACACTGGTCACGCACCATCCGCCACACCCCCGCTCTGCATGACAGGCCTTCGGGTCCCCTTGTTCTTGAAGACACCCCGGACACCCCCAGTGGACCCAGGGCGCCCCCACACACTACCAAGCATACTGCTTTCCACTGGGACTGTCTACTTTGATATTCGCTAGTTCCTGAGCTTCCTGTGTATCAGGCCATTTACCAAAATTGCCGTTAACACTCACGACACACCCTCAAAGGCAGACACTCTCATGCCTGTCCTACAGACGGGGTAACATGAGAACACTTGAGCAGGTAGTTCCAATTCGGGAGCCAGGAAAAAGCAGGACTGGTGTCAGAACCAGGCAGGTCTTCCCACAAATCCTGTGTACGGACCACAACACCTCACTGCTATCCAGCCCCCCAAGTTGGAAAGTCAGCTCTCTGGGGATGGAGTAACTTCCATCTCTGTGTCCCCACCCACCAGGAACGCCACATACTGGGTGTCAATGAATGCTGGACTGGTTTAACTAACGAAAGAATGAACGAATACAATTCTATTCCTCTCACTGAACCTAGAGATTTTTGTTTTTGTTTTTGATTTGTTTTCCTCTTTTTTTCTTCTGCAAAAGGCAGGGTTGGGTCATTGACAACCTTCTGATTCTACAGTTCTAACAAACTCTACCCAGCTAACAACTTGCAAAGTCCAGTGACTCCTCTGTTTCTGTGCTTGTACCAGTCATTTCCTACCTAGAAGGAATTTGATCATGTGCCATTTGTATTGTCCAAGGAGAGATGCCAAGTGGATCAAGCTTTTAGAAATCATTTTCTCTGCCTTAATTCTTTCCCACCGCAAAATCTCAAATCAATGAAACAAATGATACTCAAAAGTGTTAAACACCTGGGACTGCCTACTCCTGACAACCCCTCCTCCTTTAAAAAAAAAATAATAAAAGGCACAGAGAAGAAAAAAAACAATTATCAATAAAAAATGCTAGAGAAAAGTGACTGCTTGCTGGATTGTCACTGTCATCTTCTCTGACACCACACTCAAAACCGATCTAATTAGCTGGGCTCAAGCCCGGAAAGAGAATTCTTACGTGGTTTGCACCTCCGCGGAATCCCATGACAACAAAGCCAGCTGGAAGGAGGGTGACAGTGATGATGTGTTCAGTGCTAATGACCTTATGGGATCCAGGTCGGCAAAGTATGCTGGGACTTTGGCAGCATGGGCTGGTGGGAAGTGGGGAAGGCTACGTGGATGAAATAGGAATTCGGGTGACAGGTAAGGCCCTAGTGCTTTTTCCACAGCCTGACATACGCAATCCAAGTGCCCTCTGGCTCAGGCCCTAGTTTGGCCAGCATGAAAATCCAAACTTGTCCACAGTAATTCGTGGATAGAGGCAGCAGGAGCCCGGTGGCAAGTGGCGCTTACGGTCCCGTGTGTGGGAATATCCCAATCTCTGTCTCCACAGCCCGACTTCAGCAAGCCGCTATAAGGACAGGAAGCAGAGTCCTACAGCCTTGGTAGAGGAGGCCAGCAAAACCCAGAGTAAAGGGACGGAAGGACAGGGTGGCACCCAGTTCCAGTGGACAAGCGAATACGCGGGCAGGGAAGTGAGGCAGGGGCGACACAGTCAGCTGAGGCAGGCGGGCCAGGGCAGTAGCCCCAGCGCCCAGGTGAGTGAGCACGTGATCTGCCTGAGTAAGGGACCACATTGGGCACCGTAACCGGGAAGGATGGGTGACCAAGGAGGCAGCTGCCTCAGCTCCTGCCCACTGCTACCAAGTAGGACTATGGTCCCAGCTTTCCCGGATCTTCGGAATTTCAAGAAAGCCAGAGGTCGAGAGTTTGTATGACAACCCTACGCATCTGAAATGCCGGCCAGTGGTTCTATGTGTTTCAAGACCCTTTACAACTAGCTTCACATGCTTTGAACCCTAAGAAAACTGTCTGCAGGCTCCCTGTGACCCAGCAGGCTCCCCGTCTGAGAAGCACGGGCTGCTGAGAGCGACAGCATCACCACCATAGGTAACCCTGCGGGAAGCTCAGATTCTGATGTCTAGGGTGTTGGGGAAAGGATTTCCACAGATGAGAGTCTTCAGATTACGTAAAGAGGGTCAGGCTCTCCCTGAGCCCAAAGCCCTATCAGAGTCAAGGAAAGGGTGCTGGGTGAGGTACCATGATTGCAAACCGGGGCGAGAGTACCTGCTGATAACTGGCATTCAGAAGTAAAGCAACAGACCCCACAGCGGACTGGGGGCGCTCCGCTCACATGCCTGTACCACACGCCTCCCGCTTCGTCCTGGGGCGGCAGCTCTGGCCATGGCTAAGCATAGGGCACAGATGCTCCAGGCCCCTTGTCCTCCTGCTGGATGACCCAGCCATTCCACCCACCCCGTCCTCCAGAGCTCTCTGCTGGGATCCAGCCCAGGTTGCTCTCATTGTCTCCTTGATGCCACGCCTTCACTGACATCCTCCTCCAGCCCATTCTCCAGTCACTGCTTCCTAGAGTCTCTTCCCAAATAAACCGAATATACCCACATCTTTTTCTCAGGGCTACTAAGGGAATAGATCTCAAACGTTCTCATCATAAAAAACTCTGTAAGTATGTGAGAAGACAGACGTCACCTAAACTGACTGGTGATGGTTTTGAAATATACACATCAATAAATCACCTTGGACGAACATAATGTTATATGTCAGTTATACATCAATAAAACTGAGAAAGAAATATCGATAAAAGTAAAATATAAAAAGTTCATATGCCCAGGAACTTTAGATAATAGATCTATGCAACAGAAACACTAGGAGATATGACGCAGCATCCACGGGGACACACATCAGGTGCAAGGGTGGGATGTCACGATGACAAGGGACACGAGGACTGGACTCACCCGCAAGCATGGGCTGCCAACACTGTCCCCCTGTTTCCTCTCCCCTTGCCTTGCAGAGAGCTGCTGATCATCACTAGTCGCCTCGAGCCCCGTCCACCCCTTCCACCGCCTGCAGTGTCAGTGCCACTTGGGAGTCGCTCACACCTTCAAGCCTCGGTTTTCTTACCTGTGAGATGGCTTTGCATTACCCCGGGCTGCTCTACGGATCGCAGAGGGTGTGACTGGTCATGTACTGGTGTCCTGCAGAAGCCGGGGGCTCCAAAATGGAACAGGGGCAGATCACGGCCAGAATCACTGCCGGACGGTTGGGTCCTTTACAACGAGGCTGGATCCTTCTCCTTCAGAGAAAAGAAATCTGAGTCTTAGCAGTGAATTCATTCAGATTATACTCCATGCCTGGTAAAAATCACATAAGCTCACTGAGTCTCAGCTTTTGCATCTGCAAAATAGCCATAAATATCTCATCTGTTTCACTCACAGAGGAAAAATTTGAACATCCCTGAAAACAACCCCAGTGAAAAAGAAATGTTTCTTACTAGAAAGAATTTCAGCTGCCAAAACATGATTATCAGCCCAACCCCGAGTCTTATGGGTTACTTTCCTGCCAGATTCTGAGGCCGGGAAAGGAAAGGACGGATTTGCAATTTTTTTTTTTTTTTTTTTAAAAGAGAATATTTGAGATGCTGAAGCTTCTTAATTCTTTGTTGTGGAGGGAAAATTGGGTCCTAAATTATTTATTGTACTTTAAATTTACTGACAGAAGCAGTTTTGAAACTTTGCTGTCCTTTTTGAAAATAACCTACTTAATGTTTTAAATCTTTACCTACTGAATGGTAAAGTGAGGGAAGCAATGTCTTTTTAAACAAGCCAGTTCAGAGCTGAGAGGCGTTCTGCCCACTTCTCCAGGGTCCTTGAGGGGACAGATAAAAGCTGGTCCTGGCCATGACCTCTTTGCTGGGTCAATTTTATCCAGAACCAGTGGGTCTTCGGAAGCCAGTGCCATCTTTATGGGGGTTCAGTGCAAAGAAATAGGACTCCTGAGACCTGAATCCTGGGTGAAGCAACCCTACAAATAGAAAAGCCAACGCAGAGAAGACCCGACACAAACCAGCAAGTGCAAGAAGATGATCGATTGGTTCATACACCCAGAGTGTCCGTGGCTTTAAGAAGCCAGTCAGTGCACCTTAGTCCCCTAGCCACAGTGGCTGGTTCCAACGTGTGCACATGACCCGATCAGAGAGAATTTTCCTCGGAATCTGGCTAAGGATATTTGCTTTTTCCCACTGGGCTTCCTGTGTGGAAAGGGGTGTAATTTTGTCCCCAGGTCATATTTTCCCCTCTTCATCTCTCAGTCCTCCTTCCTCTGGGAGGATCACACTCCCCTACTAAGTGTCCCTTCTCAGTCACCAGATGTCTGTGGAGCTGTGTCTGTGTGACTTTGCACAGACTCCTTTGAGGAGACGCTGGGCGAGTGGAGTGTGTCCGACCGAGTGTAAGAACCCTCTGAAGGCACAGCCCGCTTGCAGTCCCTCCACCATAGCAGTCAGGCACCAGAAATATCACCTCATTTCCCCCTTGTCCCAACAATCAAATGAAATCCGAACGGGTCCTCGCCTGGAAGGAAGCAGTCTCAGATATCATTGGGCTTCATATCATTATCCAACTCCTGAAGGATCGTACAAAGGTGCCAGGAAGCTTTCACAGTCCTGGCTCCTGGGTCACACCTGTGACCGGCATCAAGACCAGCTACTTAATTTGTAAAAATATGGGGTCCTTTGTTCAAAGATTAAGAATTTTAGGATGGTGACAGAAAAGCAGTATCCAAGCACAGGGCCCACTTTAGTGAATGCAGAGGTCACATGCCCCCAAGGCTGGCTTTGCCTGATATACGATACTTTGCAATTTTTTATGGCCCCTTGAAGCTGCCTCCTAACCTTCGGCATAGGGTCTTTGCCAAGGCTGCTGTCCTAGATGTGCCCAGTGGCCATTCTCCTCCTAAGTCAGCCACTTCCAAAGGGCACGGCAAGGAGTCAGGGCTCAAGATTCAGGTGTAGCAAAGCCCGCACCTGTCCTCAACCGTAATCTTTGGGGAATGCTCTCCCAACCCTGGCCCCTCTGTCTCCACGCGCCAAGCACCCCTGCATCTCCTAAATCTCTCTTGGGGCACAGGAAGCTTTGAGTTGCTGAGACTTGGTGAAAGGAGGCAGATAGTTCTCATTTTTCCTTTAACAGCAGCAAAAAATAAAACACATACACTAACTCAATACATTATCCTGCAGGGGAGTGACACGGTCAGATTTATGTTTTAGAAAAATCTCTCTGGCCACAGTGTAGAAAATCGATTATGGGGGCGGGGGTGTCAAGAGGGAATGTGGAAATACAAATAGGAAGCTATTTCAGAGTCCAAGAGAGAAATAATTATGGCCCGCGGTGTCAGTGCAGATAAAGGGGAATGGACACCTTCACAAGACACTTGGAAGATTGTCACAGATACCAGCAGTGGCCTACTCCAGTACCAATTCTCTTTATTACCAATAAAACTCCAAATATGTTCAGGTTGGCAAACAGTGTGTTTAAAAATATTCACTTCCCAATCTTCCTTGCAGATAAGGGTGACAATGCAATTCAGTCATGAACAAAAATAACAGAAGACGACACTGGTGAGGTTTTTGGGCGTTTGAAAAGGAAACAGATTTGACTGGCTTCGATTTTTGCATGTTCCCTTCATGCTTTGCCCTTCATCCTGCCTGGAACCTGGGTGCTATGCCAGGAGGTATAGCAGCCATATTGGGGCCATGAGATAATAAGCAAACTGCCAAATTCCATGCCCTCGGAAAGGTGGAGAGAGAAGGTGGAGAGAGCCTGGGGCACCGATGAGATCGCGGAGCGGCTGAACCTGCAGTCATCCTCCAGAGTTCTCGTTACTTGAGAAAAGAAACCTCTTCTCTGTTTGGTCCATGGGATTGTTTTCTGTTACGTGCTTCAAAATGCAACCCCTAATTAATCCAGATACAGATCCAACAAGACCTAGGGTGAATCTGGCCAGGGAGTTCAAAGGGGGCAGCAGCGCCTCCCGAAGACCCCAGCCCAAACCACTGCAGACACGCCACACCAACCATAAAGCAATGTTCAGCCAAATGGGAAGCGCAAAGAAGTTGTAATGTTTAACACGGAGAAATATATTTTGGTCATAAACCTATTTCTTCCAAAATATTAAATCAACAGCAGGAGGACCCTCCACCTCTCTGGGCCGATGTGTTTATGAGCAGAGAGGGGATCATGAATCAAAGGCCTGGCAAAGAAAGTGGATTTACTAGGAAGCTCCAGGGCCGCATTTCACGAGCTTAGAGCACGGGGTCTGGAGTCATAAATATCTGAGTTCTAATTCCAGTTCCGACATATGCTACTTGTATGACCTTGGAAGTGAAGTGACATCGCCACTCCAGACTCAATGTCCTCATCTGTAAAAGGGAGTTTGTAGCAGTGACGTCTCACAGTGTTGTCCTGAGAATTAAAAGCACTTGTGCGCATAGAGTAACTGGCCGAATCGCTCGCACAGGGCTCCGTCCTCGTCTCCTTCTCTCCGTCAGTCCCTTCCCTCCCCGCCAGCGAGTTCTCCCCGCCCCTCACCCACCTCTAGAGACCGGACTGGGCAGAGCTCAGACGCTTCTAGGGATAAAATGTCCTCACCCTTCTCTATAGACAGGGCACACGACTCAATTAAGGCGGGGACGACAGCGCGGGTCTCCCACCTTCCAGCCTCGAGCTCCTTCCGCTGCTGACGCCTCTTCCACCTCCGAGGTCCGCACTGAGGGGTCAGAAAGCTGGGCCCAGGAGCGGGCGCCAGGGGAGGGCCCAGACTGCCGGGCTCCGTCCGCGCGGGAGGCTGGAACCCTGGCCCCGCTGTTTCTGGGTGCGGACTGCGCGCGGCCCCTGTCAGAGCCCGTGGACTGCCCAACGCGAAGGCCGCTCTTCCTCTCAACCGCGCACCAGGCCAGCCCCAGTTCCCAGAGTCCCTTGCAGTAGGCGTGGCCACGTGACGAGTTCGAGCCAATGGCATGAGAGCGGACGTGCCGCCAGCCACTTCCGGGCTGGCCCATGAGCCCCCGCGCGCCGCCCTCCGCGTGCGCTTGGCCGGCGCAGCGAGGCGGGGGCGTGGCTAGCGGGAGGGAACCGGCCTGGGTCTGCAAAGGGCTCTGAGCCGGACAAAGACCCCCCCACCCCCTGCACACGTGCCACGCTCGCATCTTTGAAGTAAGCACACCCTGGAATGACGAGTGAGTGTCAAAGCTCCAAGGGTTCTGTCAGAAAACCCGTCACCCTCCGGAGAGGGGAGCAGCAGTGCTTCCTTGCCAAAGGCCACAGGATGGACGCCAGAGGAGACCGGAAGGGGGCGGGAGAGTGAGTGTCAGGTGCTGGCTGTTAAGCTGAGGATTTTCACCTGATGTTTGAGCCTGCCCACCACCCATCCCTGCACATCTTCTGGAAACTCCATCGTGATTTCCCTCTGGGGCCCCTGCCCCACTCTATCCTTGTAGCTGTGCAGAGGTTGACCCATCGCCATCCTCTGAGTGTGGGCATGCAGCTCGAGCCAGCTCCATCAGAGCCAAGTCAGGGGCTGCTGCTGGAGCTCTGAGAAAATATGCAGCCCCTCTACAGCGGTTGCAGAGTCAGTTGTTGCAGAGTCAGTTGGATGTAAGTCAGCCGGTGCAGACAGCCACCTTATTTCAGTGGAGCCTCCCTGGTTCTGGCCTCACGAGAGGAAAGCAGAGCCAAAGGACAGAGGCAGATTCCTGAGGATATGTTTGGACACCTGGATCCAGCCACACCTGAATCTGGAACCCCTAAATGTTTTACTTCACTAAGCCCTTTTCAGATTAAACAGGTTTCACTCCTACATGCAGAGACCAGTGTGGACATAACTCTCACATGTGCCCCTCAGGCTCAGTCCTCAGTGGCTGGGTGGTGTGTCCTCCCGTCGGGGCCTCAGCAGATCTAATAACAGTCTGCACATCTGCTTTGTCAAAAGAACTAAAATAAGAAAAAGCTAAAACGTGAAGCACATTGAAGCTAGAGGACTAGAGGCCATGAGAGCAAGGTATCTCACTCTGTTCTCCACGTCTGAATATTTCGGAGGCTACGACCTACCTAGCCACCGCCCAGGTCCAGGCCACCTAGTGTCACTTCTGGGCTGCCACACAGCCCCCGGCATGCACTCCCTTCTGTCTTTGCCTGTCCTCCAACTGTTCCCCCACCCAAGGCTGACAGCTGTTTTGAATTAGAACAAGGTGCCTTCGGGTTTGTGGCACAGAGGCACTGGACTTGGTAGGTGACAGACAGGTGCCTATGCAGGACCTGATGAGGCGGGTGCTCCCCTGGGTACCCTGTGAGCAGTCTCCCTCCAGCAGGTCAGCGGTGCAGCGGTGCACCAAATGTCACGTACGTCACGTGTCTAACTTCAAATTAAACCTGACTTGAATCCCCCAACCCCCAGGCTCAGGGACAGTTTATCTCGGTACTGCTGACAGTCTCATCCATGGTGTGAACGGGTTGGCGGGGTCGAGTCCTTTAGAAGGTGTCTACTGCCTGGAGTTGGGCCAGGCCAGGCTGGGCACAGAGGGCACAAGAAGGGGAAGTTCCCAGAGAAGCTGGGGAACAGAACCACAGGCCAGGGAGCAGCAGGATCCACCAAAGGCAAGGCTGCACTGAGGCTGGACACGGCTGTGCTGTTGCCCCAGGGCAGCAGTGCATTCTGGGATTACACGGGGCTGCCATTTGATCACCCACCCTCTACCTTTCCGCCAGGCTCCAAGCTCCAGACCCAGGGACTGCATTTCTGGAGGGGACGGACACAGCTCCTGCTCAGGCAGAGCATACCAGTCAGCAGAGAACAGACAGTGAAAAAAACAGCCAGGGGATGTATTGTTACAAATGGTGACAAGTGCTTTCAAGGAAAAGGCAACTTGCTCTGCCAGAGAATAAACAGAGATAAGGGTAGCCTTACTGAGGTGACAGGTGGGCTGGCACCTTAGACAAGACTAGAAGGAGCCAGTGCAGGGGTAGGCGGGGAGCCTTCAGGCAGCTGGACGAGGTCCTGAGGCAGGATGGAGTTCGGCTGTGTCTTCATGTTTGTGGGGCACAGGCTTCATTAGGTTCTCAGATTGAACCTTGGTCCTCCCAGACTCAGAACTGCGCACCTACTCTACTCTTGCTTCCTGCATGTGTACGGCCCAGGCCCATGTCACCCAGCAAGACCAGAATCTCAGGGCATGGTGCTCTTTCCGTGACACCCCATTTCTCCAGGAGCCCCTCCCCCTCCCCGCTGCCTGCCCTCACCCCTGCAGATACAGTCAGACGCACAGCGGGCTCCCCAGGTACAACACAACTCAAGATGCCAGAGCAACAAGGCAGAGACGCAGCTTATAGACTGTCTCCTGGCCAGGCAGGCGCCTGTGAATTGTCTGACAGCCCAGGAGATGGATGGGCACGCGGCTCCGGCCACCCTTCCAGGGTGGGATCGAAGCCATCCTTCTTGGGGACAGCCTCATAGATCAACCTGAGCAAGCTCGGCCCAGCTGCCACCCTCATTGCTCTCTCCAGGCTCTGGCCTCAGCGGGGCTCTGTCTGGGTGGTCCTTACCAGGGACCCCACCCCAGACAGAGGATGCGCCCCTGCACAGATGCCGTGGAGAGGTGGCTCAGCAAGGTGTGCAAGACCAGCGTCTCCAGGTTCTTGAGATGCAATAAATGATCATTTCCCTAAAATATGTCATGAACTGTTATGAAGACTTCACGCTGCTTCCCAGAGCAGAGACCATGACGGCGACCCCATATACCTCACTGAGTGCTCCCTGTATGCAGAGACAGGGTGTCAGCTCAGTTTAGGGGCACAGCGAGTCCACGGAGCCCCCAGATGCAGATACTGACACAGACTTGGGTGCGAGCCGTCTGCTGGCGGAGCCTACAGGAGCTTTACAGCCCTCCCAGATGCCAGTCGCTGCCCATCACAGCAGTCCCACTGTGGGAGGAAACGGCCAGGCTCCGGTCCCCTCGCCTTCCCCAGGACTGGCGGCCACCCCAGACGACCACAAGCCTCCATCGGAATGTGAGGCAGGTCTGAAGGCTCTGATGGCCACTGTACTTCTCACGGCCACACAGCAAGTCTCCCCTCGAAGAGGGTCTGAGCAGGACTGAGCCCCGTTCACCCACGGGCCATGCTGACCTGAGTCACTGCCTCGGAGTGCAGAGCAGAAAGGTGGGCGGGACCTCTGAGTGCATGCTGCACCCCTGCCTCACCATGGAGACCGGCCAGAGACTGAGTCACCTGCCACGGGTGAGCCCGGGCCTGCAGCACCATCAGGCACATCTGACCCCAGTGTTTCTCCGGGCACGTGCGGCCAGGTGGGAGATGCTGCCCTGGAGGATGACAGCTCTACATCTCATGTGTGCACCAACAAGGGAGACCCAGAGCCTCGGTGGTGGCTTCCTCCTGCTGTCACAGACCCCAACCGAAGCTTGGTGGGGAGACCGGAGACTGGCCTGGGAGGCCCTGCTCGAGTCTGGTCTTCTTCTCGGCAGGTTTCTCTCCCCCCTGTCTTAACCCCCAGCCCCCACGTCTCATTCGCCACTCGGGCTGCTTCCCTGACAAGCCCAGAGCTCTGTCCCAGAGCTTCGAGGGACATCGTGAGTGGCCATGCCAGTTAGCACCTCAGCATCCTCCCCTTCCCTGTGCTCCCTCCAGTTGGCATAGGACGGGGGGAGGATCAAGTGGACGTTCCCTGAAACTCAGACCCCTCGGACTCCTGACATGCACTGTCGCATTTCACCCTATTCCAGGTGAGGCCGTTGCCCGCCCACCACTAAGGCTCAGAGACATCCTACTTGCTCAGAGGTGCCCTGCCCGGGAATGGGGGCCAACAGTCTTGGCCCACGTGGACTTGCGGTTACGTGAAGTGTCCAGGAGTCCCCGTGGCCCAGGACCAGAGGCCCGTCCCCGTCCTCCCCCATGGCCTAGTGTCTGACGGAGCGGGGTTCGGATGCCAGCTCTGCCACCTGCGTAATGGGCTGACCCTGGGCCGCACCCTCACCTTGCTGACAACTCTGAGCTTGTTTATCTGAAAGAAGACAAAGCTTTTTTAATTGACCCCCCAAAAAAGTAAATCGAAGGCTGTTATAATAAAAATACTGACCTTATTATTACATCACAGAAACTAAGTGAATTTTTTAAAGTAATCAGGTAGTATTTCCGGGTGTGCCATCACACTTACGATAAAGTGTAAGCACCACCGCCCAGCCCACGTGCCCACCCCCGGACCCTCACCTCCTGACCTCACTTCCCACCAGGCTCCCTCGCTCCCTCCTTCTGCCCCCATGCCCTCCAGCCATTTCTTAGCTGACCTCCAACTGAGATGTGCTCCCTGCAGATCTTTATCTGACTCCTCGTCATCATTCACAACTCGGCTCAAATGTCACCTCCTCAGAGAAGCCCTCCCTGACCACCCTGTCAAACACCGCCACACACACATGTGCCGTACTTTCTCAGGCTGGTGTATTTTCTCCAGGATCTGAGTCTCTATCTGGAACTCTGCCGCCTGTATATTCATGCGGGTACTTGGTTACTGTTCCTCTTTTTTCCTTCAGCTGATGAAGCCGGGGCCTCCCGGGGCTAGCATTTCATCCTCACACCAGAACTGTGTCAGAGTAGGTGCTCAATAAACATTCGTTGAAAAAAAAAAACCATTTGAAATGAGATGAGGTTACAGGATGCTTGACGTAGAGCAGCACTCAGCCTAAGATAAGCCCGGGGCGGCCAGACAGCGCCCTGGCCCTTCCTTGCTGCCCTGCCACACAGGTCTCAGACTCTGCTGTCACCTCACGGAAGCAGCCTCAGACAACACATCGGCGGGTGGGCAGGGCTGGGTTCCAATAAAGCTTTCCTTACAAAACTGGGCTGGAGGCAGGGCTGGCCCGCAGGTCCCGGTTTGTCAGCTCCTGGTCTAGGAGCAGCCCCGTGGGGACCCCTCTCAAACACGACACCTGAGAGGTGGTTACGCCTTGCTCAGGGCGCATGCCACAGCCTACGGCAGGGACTTGGGCACTGCTTACAGCAGAGGCGTGGGCCATGAACTTGAACGTCCTGCCGGACTTCGGCCCCTGCCTTGGCTTCCGCTGATTTTCCAAAGAGCAGTGGAAGGGGCCCGGGGCTGCTCACTGATGTGTCAGGGAAAGAAGCCTACGCGTTTAATTAAATGTTACTCAAGAAATAAAATTCAGCCTCTCGGCTGACAACGCAGAATATTAAAGCATCAATTTCCTGAAGGAAACCTGCCTTAATGAGATCCTCCAAATAAACAGAAGGGGAAACGCATATTAATCCCAGCTGCCAGTGCCAGCCCCACCAACGCAGAGCAATGTCCTGGTTGACACGAGCTGGCGATGCCAGTTTCCTGGGGCGGCTGTGTACCACCAGAGGCAGCCAGACCCCCGGGAACACCCTTCTGACGAGCCCCTGGAGTGAGAAGAAGCCCTGACACGTCGCAACCACGTGGCCAAAAGTGCTAATAACTGACCGGCGTCAAGCTGCGAGGCCCGCAGTGGAGTGTCCAGCGCTCTGCCCCAGTCCCGTCCCAGACCACCTTTCCATTAGCGACTTGGAAGGGCATAGGAGAGGCATTGACCTCATTTGTCGGTAAGCTGAAGCTGGAGCTCAGCTAACTTACACGAGGCCCCCGAGGTCCCTGGAACAGAACAGACACCCGTCAAAAGCTTCCTTGTGAGACTCTCAACGTCCTCCTCACCCCAGAAACCAGTGTGAATGCAGGGTGCTTGCCCAGTTCGATGACATCTCCGTGGCTTTCGGAGGGCACGCACTCCCTGTTCTGTTATTAACTTAGTGTTATCTTTAATTTGACTCACTCATTACCACAAAAAAGATATTGTTTTAAAGGACACTTGAGATCACTTCGGTACACGAAAAACCGGTATTACTTGCCTCCGGCAATAAATAGCCATAAAGACAAATACAACGAAAAGCAAGCATTGTTATTGTAGCTAAATGTCATTGCCGGCGAAAGCCCCAGAGCCTGAGATTCTGTCAGCTACAGAGACGAGCAAAAGTTGACGCGTCACGGATGTATGAGAACCACTGAGACGTCCGTGTCACGCTCTCAGCTACTTGGTGACATTCAACGTCATGTCTGTGCCACGAACTGGGCCTCGGTCGGCCTGAATCTGCCTCTGTTGCTTCCAGTTCAAGTCCCCTGATACGCTCTTGGTTGTCTGCCTCCCCACGTCCCTGACCCTGCCGCTCTGTCTCCAAACGCCACGGAGCACTTCACTCTGGAGCGTGGAATAAACAAGTTTGTCCCAGCGTAGCCAGGGGGCTCGCTCGCTTCAGGCGGACTCGGGGGAGCAGGGCCAGGCGGAGCCCTTCCTGACACACTGGCTTCTACCTCCCCAGATGCACCCGGTGGGCGTCCGGTCCACGGGCAGTGGTGACAGCTGTGGACACACTCGCCCTCTAATTATGCACGTGGAGACCGGAGACGCGCCCCAGAGCAGGGCAGGCACGCGGGTCTCTGTTCGGGGTGGCGTGCATCTGCTTTAGGGGGGTCAGATAGAATGTCCAACCGTCACTGTTCATCTTCACTGGATATGAAAGATAAATATGAAGAATCGGGAAAGACGACCAGATTGTGAAAAATCTCCCAGATTTATTTTTGCAGGGCTGTTAAATCCATTTCTGATTAAAATAATTCATCACTTATCCATAGCAAGCAATACTGGATGGTTATCCATATGTGAATCTGTCTGAGAAATATGCACCAACTTAAAGTAATTTTTAATAAAAATATATTATTTTTAGTCTGCAATTTGGTTCCAAGGGCTAGCTGCTGACAAAGGGAAGGTAGCCATCCTGTGAGTGAAGGAATGTCTTCCAGAAATGAAATGAGGAGGAAAGGGAGACGGCGAGCTTCCGAGGTGACACAAACTCCCGGGGCTGCTGGTGCTCCCAGCTTCATTCGTCTTAATGTTTGCTGGGGGGCGGGGGAGGGCGTGGCTGTGCTGTTTTTAAGGAAGTGAATCAGACAGCTCCTGATAACTCAGGCTGGGTTTGCATTTCCTTGGAAGTATCACGACTGGGAGAAACGTTTGAGAAATTACGGGAATGCGCCCACACTCAAAAGGTCCTTGAGATGGCATTCAAGGCCCCTCAGGACGAGCCACAACCCACCACACCCTGCTGCCCAGGTCCCCAAACCAGTGCTGCAACTGCTCTAAACTGTCACCTTTCTGCAGAACAGCAGGCCTACTGTGGCCTCTCCGAACAAGAAGGGGAGATCAGGGAGCACATTCGTACATGTTCACGTTTACACAGAGCGAGGCTGGAAGGTGCTTGGGAGACAAACGAGCGGCTCTGGGAGGGAGGGGGCACTCACTACGCACCTTCTGCCTTGACTCCCCCACCCTCTCTCCCTCTCCCTCCCTGACCAGCATGTGGGCTCCCCGGGGGACAGCGCTGTAGACTCCTGTTCTCCGCTGCAGACCAGACCCCACATGGATCCCAGCGCGCAGTAGGCACTCAATAGGTATGTGCTGAATAAGTGAGTGAGTGAATGAATGAGGAGCCACAAGGAGGCTGCGGAACAGTGGTTAAGAGCATGGACATTGATGTCAGGCAGATCGGACCGGCAGGGGCTCTGGGACCTTGAAAATGTGAGCTGACCTTCCTGGGACCCAATCCCTCCCCCAGGAGGGGTGGCAAAGACTCGGCGAGGCACTTTGTGCGCGGTGAACACGCGGTGTCAGCGACATCGCTGTGGTTATGGTTGCCATGCTGCACGGCAGTCTCCTGCCACACTTCCGAGTTGGCCCGGGCTGGTCGTTGGCGATGGCAGGGGACCCCACGTGCTCCACCGCTGTCTCGTTTCTGCAGTGCCAGCCTGACAGTCCCAGGAGGGTTTGCTGACTGAAAACGCTCGAGCAAAGGGGCAAGGAGGCCCCTGCCCAAGGAGGGGGAGCAGAGCGGGGGTGGCGGGCGTCACTCGTGCTGATGCTGGGACCCCGGCAATGCCGGCGCCCACAGGTGGATGAAACTCCCGCCCTCAGCCTCGCAGCAAGCCCCCAACGGGGACTCTGAATGGGTTCCGAGCCCAGACCAGCCACGTGCCACCCGCCCCCGCAGGCCCCTCAGCCAGCCTCACCCATCGCCTCCCCCTGCCGCTCAGCACTGGCTCCTCGGCCCTCTGCTCTCCGGCCTCCTGCCCCGGCAGCCCTGTTCCTGTGTGGCCTGCCCTGGGTGCCAGGTTGTCTCCGTCAGGTGCGTGCAGCCTTACGCTGCCCCACCCCCGCCCCCAGCACCGGCCCAGCTTAGGATGCTAGGCTCTGACGTCCACAAGTAACAGGTGTGGCTCCTGTCTGCCCCATCTGCACAGATCCTGTGCAGGTGTTGTCACATAGGTGTGTCCCCCGCACTGCACGAAGGGGAACAGACCAAAGAAGTTCGATGATGCTCGCTTTGTACAGCCATGAAGCGGCCGAAGCCAGGACTCCTGACTGTATCTCAGGTCACCAACCCATGACACGCGTGGCACAGGCACACCCAGGCCACCAAATAGCTCTCAGGTTGCCCATTCCGCTGGGGCTGCAGCCTCCCGGGCGGCATCTCCTGGGACTCCTTCGGATGCCCCTCCAGATGGAGAGCTCACTCTTGCATGGCTCCTTCCCCGCCAGTGTCCTGTCACCACCCCGGTGGGCAGGTCGCTGATGCCCCTGCCTCCTTCCTGAAGAGAAGGCCTCAGCTGTCACACCCTGGCACTGTGCTGGGCACGGAACAGATGCTCGGCACGTGGGCTCCAGGCGTTGCCTGGGCAACCAGCTCTCAAAGGAGGGGCCCTTTGCGGGGTGCAGGCCATGTCAGCTGCACCTGGCAGCCCGTCAAGCACCACGCGCCGTGATGGCTGGGCAGGCAGGCCCTGGGTGAGGGAGCCCAGTGCTCGCTCACGGCACTCGCTCTTCTCCCGCTGAGTATTCACGGGGAACACACGTGCTGCGCACTGAGGCCTGACCGCAGGGACTCCCGCGGGCTCGGGGCCGCAGAAGTAAAACACAACGAAACGCACACGGAGAGGACCGATCTCACTCCGCCCCTCACCGCGTTCTTCGCTCAGAGCCGCTTTCCCCGTAGACGTGCGCTCGGGACACCGGGTCTGCCTCGTGGGGGGCGGCGGGAGCGCAGTGCTGGTGAATGAGTGAATGAGGGAGGGAGTGAATGAATGAATGTCGTAGAGGTTCATGCAGCGTGTTGCTGGAACGGGGGGCGAATCCAGCTCCTCGGGAAAGCAGGTGTCAGACAGTAAGTGTGACCCCGTGGATCAGGTGCCAGTGGGTATGGAGACTGGAGATGGGGACACGGCAGCCAGCAGAAGGGACCTCACAAAGGCGGAGACCAGGCAAAGACTGAAACGTGTGGAGACCCACAGGTGTCGTGTGGCTGCCGAAAGCGCTGGGTCCTGTGCGAACACAATTACCCGAACTCGGAGCACAGCAGCGAGTCGGAAATAGGACGCTGTGGCGGCCCGTGGGCGGGGGAGGGGCTGCGTCCACACCTGCCGGGAGCAAAGCCCACTTATCCCTCGCCTTCCGCCCAGCCTGGGTCCCTGGACCTGCAGACGCGACTCTGAGTGTCCCCCTGCCACGGGAGGGAGACTGTCAGCACCTGAGAGGCAGACAGACGTGTGCTGAAATTCACGGCACTCTCCAGCCATGGGCCGAGTGACGTGCCCTTTCCTGGCCTGACAGGTCTCCAGGCTGCTCATCGACCTTGTGTCCCGCGCCCCGTGCACTGTGATTAGCGGGGCACGGTGACAGTTGGCGGATGCTAATCACGTGAGTCAGAGCGTCAGAGCACAGACGGAGGCAGTGAGCAGGGCACAGCGGTGTCACCACTGCTCCCGGGACCCCGGCAGGCATACCGCTCTCAGGCTCAAGGAGGGGCGGGCGAGGCCAGCAGCCTTCCCCCATCTCTGGGGGGGTCACAAGCAAGCTTTGGGTCAACTCACGGGGAGGCCAGGCCCCAGCAATCAGCGGCGAGTGGTGTACTACCCGCCGACCTGCCCTGTGCCACCGCCAGCTCCTGCCAGCTTTGCCTCCGAGACTGTTCCCATCTGTCCCTCTGCCTCCCGTGCGCGCCAGCCTGCCATCAGAACTGCAGTGTCCTCCGAGCCCGTCCCCCCTCCTCTCAGGCCCCTCCCAGCCCTGCACCCTCGGCAGCCAGCTGGGGTGGGGGGAGGGGCCTTCAGGGTCCACGTCGGGACCCTCTGTCCCCGCACCCCCAGCCCCCACCCTCGGTCACTGTCACGTTCCATCAGTCTCCACGGCCGCCTGCACGTGGCTTTTGCACACACCATTCCCTCTGACTGGAATGCCCTTCCCTCACCCCCCGACCCTAAGGTCCTTAACCCTCATGGCCTGTGCCCCTCCCCCACAGAGCCTCACTCAGCCCCAAACCACAAGTCGCTCTGTCTCCCGCGGCGTGTCATGAACGTTGCACTAAGGAAGGTGACGCATCCTGTCACCTCCCTTCTAACATCGCTGAGTGTGTCTCACGGGGGGCGGGGGTGATGGAGAATGGTGCGTGACAGTGATGATGGAGTCAGAGCGACAAGGTCCCACGCCCGCCACCAGGGCAGTGTCCCCGTCACTGCTCCATGAGGGACGGTGCTTTGGGTACACTGCCGTGTCGAGTGCATTTTGAAGGACGGGAGCCCAGGGCACTGAGGAGCAGGTGACGCTGAGAGAGCTGTGTGCAGTGTTGCTCACCCAGGTCCCGGTCTGGCTGTGGTGCTCCCGCCGTGCGACCTGGGGCATGTCACCTGCCTGTCCGGGCCCAGTCACCGGATCTGTTCAGAGCGAGCACTACGGGTGTCACAGCAAGACACCGAAAAGAACACCCGTCTCTGCCTCTGTCTCTGTCTCTCTCTCTGTGTGTGTCTCTGTCTCTCAGCATCTCCCTCCCCTCTGAACGTGAGAAACAGTCAAGAGGTCAAGGGTGTGGCTCTGCCTGTCACCCACAAGACGCAGCCCCAGTAAGCAGGAAAGACCCCACTCACTGTTGGCCGTGAAGACGTCACATTTGGTCTCCTCCAGCAGAGTCCGAATGAAGCTCATTTTGCAAAGGAGGTTAAGTAATTCCCTGCGTTCGCCTGGGCTCCACGTGGCTCCTGATGCCACCGTTCGCCTTCCCCAAGCAGCGGGGACTCTCCCAGTGCCTGTGCTCAAAGTGTCCCCAGGGGACATGGATCACAGCCAGAGGGGGCTCCCGCCGCAGACCGCTGCCTGACCACGGCCGCACTCAACACTCGTCCCGAGAACTGACTGGCCTCGTGGGCCAAGGAGGGAGCTTGGCTGCAGCCTCGAGAGGCATGTGGCCTCGGCAGCTCCGTCCCCAGGCACCGTCCTGGGCACACCTGCACTGCCCTGGGGCTCTGGTGGCTCTGCCTCTGGGGGCATCTGGAGTGAGTGCTGAGTCCCCTTCCCGTGTACCATCCACCCCGCGGGTTTTGCCCCCTTGACCCCCACAGCAAACAACACCCCAGCCCAGGGCCTGGCACAGCACCATGCCACTGACCACTGACCCACTGTCCCTTCCTGGGCTCTGGGGGCGGAGCTCACTGGCCACCTCTGTCCTTCTCTCGCTGCTGCATAGCGTCCAGACGGGCCGCACTCAAGCACGCTGCAGAGGTGGCGGGTGTGATGACACCTGAACTGTGACAGGACCCCAGAGAGGGCTGCCTCTGCCTTCGACAACAGTGTCCATCTTGTCACCAACGGCTAAACCCCTCCCAGTGCCCCAGGGATAGAGTATGATGCCTGCCCTGGCCTGCCCTCCAGCCCCTCATTCAGACTCCCTTCCTCCCGGGGCACCCGCCTCCCGCTCCATCACCCCGGCCCCTGCCACACCTCTGCATGAACACCGCTGACCCAGAGCCCCGGGCACGGCGACCAGAGCCGGTGCTGACCCAGAGCCCTCGGCATGGCGACCAACGCCGTTGTGAGGCTACACAGCACCAGACGCTCCCTTCTGCAGACACTCACCCATGACCGTCCTTGCCGACTGACAGCCGGCCTCCTGAGGGCGGGGAAGCCCCTGCGCAGGAGGTGGTACCTCACTTAGGTCTTAATGGGAGGGGGGTCACAGACGCCTCCCCATACCAGGTGCTCCTGGGCTGGAGTGTCGTATGCGTGGGATGGACTGTCACCCCAGCCATGCCAGGCAACAAGCTGGCTCAAACTCAGTGCCTCTGGCCACGAGCACGGGGCCTGACGCACACAGGTCCCCAGGTCGGCCAGTCTAGGCTGTGCTGGCTACAGCTCTGGGTCGGCTCCGGTCAGCCCTGTTCTGAGCCAGCCTCGAAGGGGCTGCAGCCACCTTCTCCAGGCAGGTCCCAGAGTCTCTTACAGCATTGGCTCAGAATGGGCACCCCAACACTCCCGCCCCCACTCCAGGCCAAGCCCCAGCGATGAGGCAGAGTGTGCTCGGCCCCTGTGAGGAGACCTCAGGTCTCATGGCAAAGAGCACAGAGCCGTGGTTGAGTCCTGGGAGCCTATGGACATTGCAGAGGTGACTCACTCCGCAGCAAGAGCAGGGCGGAGGGAGGAGGGCTCAGACATGGTGTCCAGGTCCCTGTTCATGCAAGCGCAGAGCTGTGTGAGGACTCGGAGGGGGAGCAGGCTGGGGCGGGGAGGAGGCGGTGCTGAGCTCCGTCCTGAGCATGCTGAGTGTGTGCAAAGCCCAGGATGCGCCAGGTGGGAAGGTCTGGCCTCCACTGGCCTGTGTCTCAAAGGAGTGCTCTGAGCTGAGATTTGGGAGCATTGGTGTAGACGACAGCCAAAACTTTGGGGGTGGCGGGGTGGCGTGGTGCGGAGGGCAGGGGCAGAGTGGCCGTGTGACCCAGTTCCGGCCAATAGGATGAAGGAAAGCCTCCCAGGAGGGGTGTGGGAGGGCTCTGCTCTGCCAGCAGAGGGCGGGTGCACAGAGGGGCTGGAGGGACGGAGGGACGAGCTGGTCCGCTCCTCGTGCCCTAAACACGGCTGGATGCCCGGTGCCGCAGCTTTTCATTACCACGAGGCTGACGACGAGCACAGGAAGGCGAGCGAGCACGCTAAAGGTGCTGACAGGAACGAGGAGAAAGCCCTGGGTCCCTCACGCCACCACCGGGCCACCTGTGATGTCCAGAGACCAGCTCAGCGGGCAGGGAGTGCCCTGTGGTTTAAGCCACTGTTTTCAAGCAATCTGTTGTTCACAGCTGAGTGTGTCGTCACCGACACAGGGCTGTGAACTAAACCTGGGGGAAATAACAGAGATCCAAGGGGGCATGAAAGCCAGGAGCCGGTAAAAAATAATAAAGAGAGACAGATATCTTGGAATGTGAAGAAAATACCAAAATGTAATCAGAGCCCAGTTCTGCAGGGGATTTCATTAGTGACGCAGGCAAACCCTCCACTGACTTTCACAAGAGGAAGGCGCCACTGCCACAGGCTACAAGTTTGCATCACCCCCCAAGTTCATGTGCTGAAACTCCACCCCCGTGTGATGCTGTCAGGAGGCAGGGCCTTTGGGAGGTGACGAGGTTGCGGGGGTGAGCCCCATGGACAAGAGAGACCCCGGGGGCTCCCTCGTCCCCCTACCCCGTGAGGTCGCACTCAGAAGGTGGTGTCTGTGGGTCAGGAAGCGTGTCCTCACCAGACACCGAATCCACTGGCAACTGGATCTTGGACTTCCAGCCTTCAACTGTGAGAAGTAACATCCTGTTGTTTATAAACTGCCATTTGCAGTGTGATGTCACAGCAGCCCGAACTGTAATGAGGGTGCAGTGGATATCTGGGGCGCGTCGGGCACATTCACCCATGCGCCCCTCTGGGTGGGGCCTTGCCCATGACTCCAGGGCCCAGACTGGCCGTGTAACCCCACCGAGGCCGCACCACAGCATGAGTTCATAGGCTGGCATGGGTCCCCCCACTTGAGCTAATCAGAGCGGAATCTGGGCTCTGTGTTAAGGGACAGCCAGAGAGACTCTATTTTTAATTTGTCACATATTTAATTTCGGAAAGATTGTCACAGTATCAGGGGAGGAAAGGGAGAATACTATTTATTGCTCCTCATAAAAATGTGCTAACAGACAAAGCACACCCCACCCATTATGCTGAAACGCGGCCACTCTGTGACTAACGACGTCGCCACGGCATCAACCAGCCGACGACCTCTCCCCCGCCTGGGCTTGGACTTGGGAGGATGTGAGGATCAAGCCATGTTGCTATCACGCCGGCAGAAGCTCTGAAAACCGACCCAGCCCAGAAAAACGGGAGGAGACACTGGTGACGTGAGCCCCTGCACGAGGCCAGACCGAAGCCGGGAGCTGACTCGGCGGCTCGGCCGACAGCGGCCGCCCCCGCGTGGAAGGTTCCTGAAGAAAGGAGGGAAACGAGCGGAGGAAGCTGGGACCCGCGGCGGTCCCGTCCTCCTTGATGCTGGCGCCAGCCAGCGGCGATCCGACCCTGTCCCCAGCCCTCTCAGGCCCCCCCATGTAGCACTGTTCTCTAGTCAGCAGCTGTCATCCCGGCCTCATGCGACGGGGAGACGGGCAGAGGCCGTCAGCCCGGGCCACCCCTCTCTCTGCGCACCTACCCATCCACTTCTGTTTGCTTTCGTTCCCATCAGCTTCCAACAAAATGCTGCAGTTGTTCCCCGAAGGCACAACCATGAGAAGGCAGTGACTCCGCAGTGACCGCGGGCTGCTCTGTGACACAGTCCCCTGGGGTGGCCCTGTGGGGCCCACTTGGAGCTCCGGGGCACAGCAGGTGAGGCTGCTGCTGGGGGCTAAGAGGCTGCAGCTGTGTGGTCAGGGCTTCCAGGGCAGGGAGCCAGCAGATCGCTTCAGTCACAGGGACACTCGATCCGCCACCCCAGGACCCTGCTCGGGAAGGAGGCAGGAACACAGAGATGGCGGGACAACATCCGATGCACCCCGGCACCCACCCCGGTTGCGATAAACCCGGAGAAGCGCAGTCAGAGCTGTTGTTAGCTTAGCAAGGGAGACCGAAGACACCAGATGTAGACAAGAGATGGCGTGCCACGTCTGCCACGATGACGTCTGGGACGAGGAGTCCACTGTGAGACCAACTGCCACACAATAAACCCAGGCAAGGCCGGGGAGGGGAGAGCTGGGCGAACACCGAAAGCTGAAAGAAGAACCTCAGACTTCAAAGGACTCCAGGGCTAAAGCAAGAAAAGCCACCGCCGAGCCATGCCGGGAACATCACGGAGCACTCGCGTCCCGTCCAGGTGCGCACCTGCCGTCGGGTCACGCAGGCGGAAACGGCGGCAGTGCTGTCCACCTGTCCGGAGAAGCCAGAAATCTGTAGCATTTTTTTTTTTTTTAAGTAGAATCATTTGATTTTTAAATGTTATTTTCGTTCTATTCATTGTTTTTTTTTTTCTCTTTTAAGAAACAAATGGACTTTTGGTTCCTGGTTGGACACGAAAGGAATTTAGAAATCGCCACTCAATCCTAAGAACAATAAAAAACCTAAACAGATGGAAAAATCAACAACCCTTCTTAGATCCTTCAGAGAAGTGAGGTCACGGGAAGAATTACTGCCCCCCCAAACTGGAGGGATGAACGGATGCAGAGGGCGTTATGCTAACTGAGGCAAGCCAGACAGGAAGGACAAATGCCGTATGATTTCACTTCTGTGTGGAATCTGAACTACAAAATAAATGAACATACGAGACAGAAACAGACTCGTAGATACAGAGGACATTTTGATGGCCGCCAGATGGGAGGGGTGTCGGGGGGCTGGGTGAAAAAAGGGAGCGATGAAGAAGTATGAACTGGCCGTTCCAAAATATTCGCGGGGATGGAAGGCACAGCATAGGGAATGTAGTCGCTAACGATGTAATAACTATGTGCTATGTGTGGTGCCAGGTGAGTACTAGACTAACTGGGGCGACCGCTTTGTAAGTTACACAAATGTCTCCCCACTATGCTGTACACCTGAAAGTAACATAATATTGAATGTCAACTGTAAGTGAAAAAAATGTTTTTAATCTTTTAAAAAGAATAAAGGGATGAAGGAAGATATACCCGCTAACACTAATCAGAATAAACTGAGAGCAGCCATATCAACTTCAGACAGGGGAGACTTCGGGGCAAGGAAAGTCATCAGAGACAGAGAGGACACCACCCAATGGCAACGGCCAACGCCCAGGAGGACGTGACCGTCCCTAATGACCGTATGCCCAGCGCCCGTGTCCGAAGAAGCGCGTCGCTTACTGCAGTATCACAGAGAACCGCGGGGAGACAGAAAAATTTGCCGTTATACTTAGAGACTTCAACCTTGCTCTACTGGAAACAGGAAACTCCAGCAGGCAGAAAAGCAGGAAGGACTTAGTCCAACTCAACGACACCATCAATCAAGTAGATATAACTGACATCTACAGGCTACTTCACCGAACAACAGAAAATTACACATTCTTCTCCAGCTCCCATGGAACAGTCACCAGCATAGACCACACTCTGGGCCATAAAACAAACTTGAAGAAGTTTAAAAGAATAGAAATCATAAAATGTCTGCTTTCAGACCGCCCGAGAATTAAATCAGAAATCAGTAACAGCTGGAAAATCCGCAAATATTTAAATATTACACAACGCGCTTCTAAATAATACATAGAATAAAGAAGACATTTCAGGGCAAATTGTAAAATATTTTGAACTAGATAATAAAATACAACTTATTAAAATCTGTGGGATACAGTGAAGACAGTGTTTAGAGGGAAATTTGTAGTATTGAATGCATTAGAAAAGGGGAAGACCTAAAATCAATAACCTAAGCTTCCACCCCAAGACATGAGAAAAACAGCAAATTAAATCCAAAGCAAGCAGGAATCACTGAAAATGAAAATCAGCAGAGAATATCAACAAAATCATCCGTTGGTTCTTTGAAAAGACCAATACAATTGATATATCTTTAGCTAGAAAAAAAAAAAAGAGAAGACACAAATTACCAGTATCAGACATGAAAGGGGATATTACTACAGATCCCACAGACATTAAAAGGATAATTAAAGAGTATTAGAAACAATTTTATGCCCACATAGTTCATAACCTGGATGAAATGGACCAGTTTCTTGAAAGGTACAATCTATCGAAAATCATACGAGAAGAGATAAATAATTTAAATAGGCTTATATTTACTAAAGAAAGTGAATCAGTAATTAATAATCCTCCAGAACAGAAAGCACTAGGCCCTGAAGGGTTCACTGGGGAATTCTACCAAATATTTGAGGATGAAATTATCTACAATTATCTATAAACCAATTATCTACCATCACCTCCAGATGACAGAAGCCAAGGGAATTTTCCCTAACTCATTCTATGAAGCCAGCATTACCCTAAAACCCCAATAAGACAAAGACATTACAAAAAAAGAAAACCATGGACCAATACACTATTGACCACACTTGCAAAAATCCTCCACAAAGTATTAGCAAATCAAATCCAGCAACATATAAAAAGAATTATACACCATGACCAAGTGAAATTTATCCCATGTGTGCAAGGCTGGCTCAACATTCAAAAATCAATTAATGTAATCCATCGAATCGATAGGCTAAAGAAGAAAAACTCCATGATCATTTCCATAGTTGGAGTAAAAGCATTTGACAAAAGCCAACACCCATGCATGATAAAAAAAAATATATATAAAATATAAAATAAAAACCCTCATCAAATTAGAAACAGAGGGAACTTCCTCAGCTGAATAAAGAACATCTACAAAAAAACTTATAGCTAACATCATACTTACTGGTGAGAAATGAGCTTTTTCAATAATACCAGGAACAAGGCAAGAATGTCCGTGCTCACCACAGCTTTTCAACACTGAACTGGAAGTCCTAGCTAATGGACGAAGACAAGCAAAGGAAATTAAAGGTAAACGGGCTGGGGGAAAAAAAACGAAGCTGTTTTCGTGCACAGATGACGTGATTGTCAATGCAGGGAATCTGGAAGAGTCAACGAAACAACTCCAGGAAATAATAAGCGATTACAGCAAGGTTGCAGGATATGAGATTAAATATAAAAGTCAGAAACTTTCCTATATACCAGGGATGAACAAGTGGAATTTGAAATTAAAAACATGTTACCGTTTACATTAGCACCCCCCAAAATGGAATACTTGGGTATATAATGCTAACGAAATACATACAAGATCTACGGAACAGAACAGTGCCCCGAAAAAGACCCACACCGCGGCAGTCGGCTGGTCTGTGACAAGGAAGCAAAGGCAGCACCAAGACACAAAGTCAGGCTTTCCAACAAACGGCACTGGAGCAACTGGACGTGCGAACGCAACGGAATTAACCAAGAGCCAGGCCTTACGCCCTCCACGAACATTAGCGCAACACAGGTCATAAACCTAGATGGGAAGCGTAAAACCACGAGACTCCTACGGCATAATGCAGAAGTCCTAACTGAGCTTGGTTACGGCGATGACTTTTTACGTACGAAGCCAAAGCACGATCATGAAGGACGTAATCGATGATCTGAACGTCATCAAAATGTCAACACCTATCGCGTGTCACGTGTCATGACTGTGCATTTATCTGGCAAAACTGAAAACTTCTGCTCTGTGAAAGACCATTTCAGGAGAATGAGAAAAGCCATAGACTGGGAGGAAATGCTTGCGAAAAAATCTGACAAAAGACTATTAAACAAAACACACAAAGGACTCTTGTATATTAAACTCGAACGTGAGAAAACAATCCAACTCAGAAGCAGTCCAAAGCAACAAACACATCACCAAAGAGGACCCAAAGATGGCAAGTCGGCATGCGCGAAGCTGCTCCGCATCGTCCGTCACTAGGGAAGCGAAAACTAATGACGGCGAGACACCACGGCACGCCTAGCGGAGGCGCAGAACGGCGCGCCAGCAAACGCGGGAGGCCGTGGAGCCGCGGGGACTCTCCGCGGCACAGCCACTTGGGAAGACCGTTTGGTGGCGTCTTGCAAAGCTGAACGTACTCTTCCCCTACAATCCAGCAGCCATGTTCCCTGGCATCTACCCGGAGCAGCTGAAAACAGGTGCACACGAAATTCTGAACACAGACGTCTGTAGCAGCTCTACTCAGAGTTGCCAAAACTTGGGGAAAAAAACAAGATGTCCTTCCTTAAATAAAGGGATGAATAAAACGTGGCACTTCGAGAAGATAAATATTATTTGGCACTAAAAAGAAATCAGCTCTCAGCCATGAAAAGACATGGAGGAAACTGAAATGCATGTGACTGAGTGAAAGAAGCCAGTCTGGACGGGCCACATGCTGTGTGACTCCATCTCTGTGACACTCTGGAAAAGACAAAACCATGGAGACAGTAAAAGGCTCAGGGGTTGCCGGGGGTGGCGGGCAGAGAGGGATCAACAGGCAAAACGCAGGGAAGTTTTAAGGCAGCAAAATGTTCTGTGCGATGTTACCGTGGTGGGTGCCTGTCATCACACACCCATCCAGACTCAGAGCAGCTGCAGCACCCAGAGCGAGCCCCGATGTGAACTGCGGGCTTAGGCGGTGACGGTCAGCACAGCTCCACTGTGACCGAGGTTCCACCCTGGCGCAGGGCGCGGCGTCCCAGGGAGCGGCGTGTGTGCGGAGACCGTGGTGATGTGGGGAGCCTCCTGTGCTTTCTGCTCAACTTCGCTATGAGCCGAAATTGCTCTTAAAAATAAAGTTTATTTATTTAAAAACAAACACAACAGCATTCTGCCCATGTTGGCCACTGAGTGTCACGGGGCAAGCCCCGCATTTCATTACGAGATGGTTAGTGGGGAAACCGTTGCTGAGACTGAGCTGAGTGACCTTCGGTGTCGGACAGACGGGTGACAGGATGGGCTGTTTTTCTCATGTCGTGTGCGTTCATCTCAGCCACAAACGCAGCAGGAAGAGGAATGTCACTCGTCTCCCTGAAGGCAGCCTCGCCGTGACTCGTCACAGGAGAGAACCCCACCTCGGGTGTGACGGCACCGCTTCCTCCACCTAAAGTCTCCCTGAACGAGGCTGTGTGACCGGAGGTGAGGTCTGCCTGCGACTGAATGACGTCACTTCCAGCACCGTGCCCGTGTCTGACCCCTGCGTCTGGGACCCTATCTTCCTATGCGGGGTTCGCAAAGGACATGTGTTCGGGTGACTCCAGATGCTGTAACAGGGGTCCCCAGCCCTCGGGCCGTGCACTGGTACTGGTCTGTGGCCTGGTGGGAACCGGGCCGCACGGCAGGAGGTGAGCGGCGGGAGAGCCCCCTCCTTGAGCCTCCATTTCTCCTGAGGTTCACAAATGGCACAGGAAGTCCTCAGGAAACGGTTTTTCATCACAAACGGCCAGTGACCAGAATCCAAAACTTCTGTCCGACCCAGAACCTGCATCGAGGGGCCGGCAGGGGGTGGGGGGCCTTGGGCTCTGCAGCGCTTCTAGGATCTACTGATTTGTCTGGCCTGAGCCAAGCGTCACTGACCCAGGCCTGGTCCCAAATGCCCAGTGGCAAGCTACCACCACCTGGCCCTGTGTGCAGCAGCGAGCCCACTGCGTCCCCAGCTTAATAAAGGAGTCGTCATTTTACTGCCGTGAGCATGTGCCAATCCCATCCAAATCAATTAATTCCTTAATCACACTCTGGATGGAGCAGGACGGTAAGCATCCACGCGGGAGCGATGAGTGTGACTCGTGTGTAACTGCCGGGGCTTCTGACACCATAAAGCATCCTCCAGGTCGCACAATAAAACCCAAAGCCTAATTGGTGGGTAACAAGGCCCCAGGCGATGGTGCCTTATTACTGCTGACGACGGGACTTGTAAGCCGGCTGCTGAGAGTGATGCAGCCCAATCTCAGACACCAAGCTGCAAACGCATCATCCCCCACCCAGCTGTGTCCCACAGGACGTTCTGGGAAAGGCAGAGGGACTGAGAACAGAGGCTCACGGGCACCAGTGGGCAGACCGCCCCATCTGGCTGCACAGGTGGGAGCTGCACAGGCTCCAGGTCGGAGGGGTGGGGCGGAAATTGTAGCCTGAGCCCTGCCCCCAGCCGGCCGGCCTGGCCTGCAGCACCGAGGACGGCCGGCTCCTCTCCATCCGACCGCCAGAGGGAGCCGCATGCGCCCTTGAAAGCCAGCGTGTCCGCGCAGGGCCCGCTGAGACACTGCTTCTGAACCCGTGCGGCTTCTCCCCGCCTTGTTCAGGCGTCACTGACGGAACACGCTTTGATGCCCACTGTCGACCGTGCTGGTGTGGGGTCGGCAGATGTGGGGCCGGCAGCAGGAGGTTCACAATGCATCCGTCGTGTCGCTGCCCTTCTTTCTTACCCGTCGGTCACCACGACCAGGCCAGGACCTCCCTGAAGCCATAACTGTGCCTTATTCACCTCTGGCGCCCTGAATCTCGCCTGTGTCCAGGCTAGTAAGGGCTGACCGTCCTTGCCGTGTCCTAGAGACCGGACGAGCACGTCGCACACCTGTACGCCTGCCCTGGCTCTCGCTCTGCAGGTGTCACAACCGGCTCCGTCTCTCGGCCCCGAGCGCCCTCTGTGCCAACCACTTTCTGTAAAAAGCTAGACGGTACATATTCTAGGTTTTGTGGCCTTGCAGGCTCTGTCACAGCGGCTCGATCGCGCACTGCAGCACAAGAGCAGCCCCAGGCAACACGTAAACCGACGGACGTAGCTGACGTTGGGGTTTCATAGCATTTCCACACCTCGCAGAATAGTCGTCTTCCTTTTTCAACCACTTAAAAACATAAAACCTCCTGTTACGCCGCAGCCCACGCAAAGGCAGTGCCAGATCCGCCTGTGGGCCCTGCTTTGCCCCGGCGCCCCTCTGACTCAGCGCCGGGGTCTGCCCGTCTCCCAGAATCCCCTGGTGCCCGGCATGAGAACCCCGACACCGGCCATCGGCCCACGAGCCTGCCTCCTGAGTAAGGACGCACGCCAACACTCAGCTCCATGCCTGACACACGGCAAGCTCCCAGGCAGGAGCAATGCGGAGCAGCTTTGGGTCTGATGTCAGAACTGTTTCCAGCACAGACCGATGCCCTCCCAGAGACAGCACACTGTAAAATGAAGGGTCGCTCAGGGGTCTGGGAGAAACATCAATAAATCCACGGGGGCCGTTCACAGACGAAGACATCTAAATGGATTTTAAATGTATGTACTATGCTAAACTTCATCTAATAGTTTCTTAAATGTATTTGTTAAAATGAGATACTATTTTGGGGGGTGATGAAACTCAAGAATTTTGTCAATAATATTGAGTGGATGCCCCCAAGACTGGGAACAAAGCTGGACCCTCCACTTACAATACTTTTACAATACTTACAATGCAAAGGCCCATGAAAGACACACAGATTAGAAAATAAGCAAAGCTACCTTTGTTCAAGTTGACGGGTTATGTATATAAAAAATCCAAAGGAATCTGCCCCCAAATCTCCCACGACTAATATGAAAATTTAGAAAAATCATAAAATACAAGTTGACTATTAAAAATATGTATGTATGTACTACTGAAAAATTAAGCAAAATAGTATTTACAACACATCACCAAAAACGTAAATTTTTAGGGCTAGATTAAATGCTACGCAAGAACTCGGTACTAAAAAATAACAAAACATTGAACATTGCCAAGTAAAATTAAACAAGACCTAAACAAGTGGAGAGAGACACCACGTTGCTGGATGGGAGACTTAATTCGTTCAGACGAAGGTCTCCCTGCATCGACCTGTAGGTCTGATGCAAACTCAACCAGAATCTCAGCACGCTTTTTTGCAGAAATTGGCAAGTGCGTTCAAGAATTTGCGTATACACGAAAAACACAGTAGAAGCAAAACCATCTTGAAAAAGAACGAATTTGGAGAACCTCCACGACCTGATTTCAAAATGTATAATAAAGCGTAAGTAATAACGAAGAGCATGGCATTGGCCGAAGATTCACTGTAATGGAAGAGGCACCAGGAAGGGCACCTGCTCTCAGCGTCAGCCGGGTCTGGTTTGGTTACTTTTTCTTTTCCTATGTTGCCTAAGCAATTCAATGCGGGGGAAGAAGCAGCTTTTTGACACACGGTACTGGAACGCTGAGTAAGCATATAGGAAGAAAATGAACCTTGATCTCTACTTCATACTGTATACCAAAAAAACAAAACAAAACAAAAAAAAACACCTCAAGTTGGATCACAGACAAACTTAAAGCTCTTTGTTAGTTGTAAAGCTTCTAAAAGAAAACATAGGAGAATAATTTTACAACTTCGGCGAAGATTTCTCAGGAAGGAAAAAGTGCTGGCCATAAAAGAAAATAAACTGGAATTCATATATATTTTAAACTTTTGTTCATTAAGTTGCACCATTAAAAAATGGGCAAGCCACAGGCTCGGTTTCTGACGAAAGAACAGCATCCACACGACATGAGGAATGCCTACGAATCCGCAACAGACAAGGAACTTAATAAAAAGTGTCAAAAGTCTTAAACAGACATTTTGCGAAGGAAAATTTATGAATGGCCAATAAACATACAGAAATGTGTTCAAGATCATCAGCCATGGGGGAAAACACACATTAAGTCACATTAATTTCTCGTTAAAACAGCGACAGGAAAGCTCATGCTATGCGAAATGCTCACAGCATGTCAGTGAGCGTGGGGGGGACGGGGGGCAGGAGCCGTCACCCGCCGCAGCTGGGGCAGGGAAACAGCACGGCCACCCTGGGCTCCGGTGTGGGGGCCTCTGCTTCAGATCCGCCTACGAGCCAGCAACCCCAAGAGAAGTGAAAACAGGTCCGAGAACGTCCCTCACTCACAGCCTTGCTTACGACAGCCACACCGAGCGCGACCCCAGGGGGCAGACGAGCAGATCCTGGCAGAGCCACGCCACAGAAAAGCGCTCTGCAGCGCAAAGGGACGGACGCCGGGGACGGTGTGTCTGATCCCACGGGCCGCACGTCAGTCGCAAGTCAGGCACAGGGCCGTTCACACCACGACTGTGATTCCATGACACCCAGGAACCGTCTTGGGTGGCAAAGTCGGAGCAGGGCAGCTGCCCGGGCAGGGGCACGAGGAGGCCCTCCGGAATGACGGCACCCTCCCCAGTCCTGACCGGGGTGCGGGCCCCATGGGCTTCGGCACCTGTCGCCACCCCCGCGACCACAGGTGAGGTCTGGTCATACTGCAGACTGTGGGTGACGCGTCCACGTCTTAAAAGCCCTCACAGTGTTTGGCGGTAGATCGTGTGCGAGGGTGGGAGGAAATTCACTCCCGTGACGGTGTAAATGTGCCGCGATCTCTCTGGAGGACAATTCTGACAACACCGATCGATGTACACCTGGGCCCAGCCATTCCACGTCTACGGCTCGTCCGACAGACATATTCGCCGTGACAGACGGAGTCGCAGAAAGGCGTTCTTTGTGGAACTGTGAGTGGAGGCAAAAGAGGGGAGGTGACATTGCGATGCACCCACAAAGGGCAGGCAAATAGATCGCAGTGCTGCGTCTCGGCAGAATACAATGCAGCCGTTAAAGTAACAAGGGAGATCGTTACGTCCCGATCCGAAATCATGTTGAAGCCGTGTGATATCCTGACACGCAGGAAAACGTGCAGGATAGTGTTACTACCCCTCCGTCGGTGTAAAAATAAATGCGCATGTGTGATACATCTTGAAAGGTACACAAAAAACTGGCCGTGCTCTTGCCTCTGGGAACAGGGCTGGTGGACGGAGGGGCTAGAGGCTGGACACCGAGGGGAACTGTTTTCACTGTATCACCTCGGTTACTGTCTGAGTTTGTTTGTTTCCCATGTGGATATTACATAAATCAATAATTTTCTTAAAAGCAAAGAAAGAGCCCAGCGCATCCCAGTGCCCTGGCCCTTGGCCCAGACCCCTGGTTGCTGTGCCTCGTGAACCCTGGGTCTGCCCCGGCACCCCCATCATCCTTGTCCCCATGACTTCAGCCCACCAATGACCACCGGTGCTTGTGTCCCAGGCACCTCTCACCCGACGCCACCCCCACCACCAGCATTTCAGTGACCGCATTTTCCAGCCTGGCTTTTCCCAAGCAAAACAGACCCGCGCGGGCCAGGGCTGTGTCTCGCCAACAGATTGCCCCAAAATGAGACCATGACATATCCCTGTAATTTTCAGATGCCTCGAGACATACACTCTTAAATATGTAGCAGATAATAATTGACCAAAGCTTCGGTGCAGCCTTTACACACGACTCCTTAACGAGCCTGCATGGACGTTTGCCCCCAGCCTGCACGCAGGGACAAGCGTGGCTGTCCTGAGGGACAGGCGGTGGGGTCGGAAACCGCTACATGATGCTCACGAAGACGTCTGGGGTTCTGTCCACTGCAGAGGCAGATTTGCTGCTCACGGCTTCCGCTCTGATCCTGCTGTTTGCAACCTGCCGCGCGGGACCCTGTGGGGACAGAATGAAGCTCGGGGTCTGGAGCCGGGTCTGGAGCTGGGGCTGGCCACTGGCTTTCCGTGCAGCCTGGGACGCACGGCCCCTCGCTGGGCCTCTGGGCCCTTCTTGGTGACATTAGCTCACCTCTGGGGCCGTGCAGCGTTCAGCTTGAGACTTCCGAGTATTTGCAATTATAATCATTTGTTAAAATATATTTCACAATGAAAGAGACGAAAATAAGCAGCCAGGATTTTTAGAAAATATCATTTTATCTCGGTGTAAAAAAGGAGAAACATCACACTTTTCACCCTTGTTGTTTCGGCCACACGGGCACCACCGGGGAGCTCACCAGAAATGCAGAGCCTCGGGCCTCGCCCCCGACCTGAGCCAGACCCCGAGTCTTACAGGCCCCCCGGGTGGTTTGTTTGCTCTGATCTTTCAAAGGCCATAACGCCCCAGGAGTCTCAGGTGGAACTGGCACCTTTGGAAAAGGGCTTTCTCAGTCTTCTGTCACCTCCGGCCACCGCAGATGAGCTAAGTGTGGAGCAGGTGCCTGCGCAGACGGCAGGGAAGGCTGGTTACGTGGAAGGGGGCTGTGTCATCACAGGTCCCCCGGACACGGCTCAGCCTCAGGCAGCTGCTGCCACGCGGGAGTGTGGACGTGGTGTTGCCACATCTTGTAATTTTTTTAAAAAACCTGGACATTCAGATTTCCACGTGAAATCTCTTCATGACTGAAACATCTTCAGGCCAAACATGACACACTCTAAAGCCAGACGTCATCGCAGTTTCAAAGCCTTGAAACGATAATACGCGTGACGGGTCGGGGGCTGGAGTGTGACGGAGAAGGGGGTGGTCGCCAGCCTGGGCGGGTGCTGGGCAGCGCCAGGAGGCAGCAGAATGACGTGGCACGTGTCAGTGAGCACGGTGGTGGCCGCACGGGGCCAGGAGCCCGAGCCTGCCCGTCTGTCTTTGGCCTTAGACGGGTGATTTCACACGGACGTACCCGTCCCCCTGCCTGTCAAACGAAGTTAACGCTGGCGTGCACCTCAGAGGGTCCGCGCAAAGCGTCGTGAGGCACCGTGTGGGCCAACGCAACCAGACGGAGGAGACGTGACGCGCCGTGTCCCCACAGGCCCGCTGTGTGGACGGTGTGCTGGGAGGCAGGGGTGGCAGGGAGCTGGGCTTCGGGCCGAGACTCCAGGCAGGCGTCCAGCCGGACCTGATGGGAGAGAGGGTGGGGTGACAGCTGGGAAACCGATTTTGGATTCTGTCATCCCGGAGAAAGTGCCTGTGGTGTCTCGGGACCATGACCCATCACTGGCACCTGGCAGGCAAACGCGCACGTCACCGAGGTCTCCCCTCCACTCAGGAAGAAATAAAGCCACAAAAGGCCCCTTCTCCAGGACAGACGGGCACAGAGGCCGACTCTCTGGGAACGAACTGGAGGTCGAGGAAGTCGGCCTCGGGCCCCCCGCAGTGCCGACCTGCCCAGCTCGCCCTGGCCTGCACCCTCCCTGCCCTCCTGTGACTCACACCCCTGTCCTGTGTGACGGCCACACCCGTCGGGGACGTGATGTCAGTGCCATGCCCCAGAGGCTCTGAGAGGCGGGCTTCGAGGAGGCAAGCGTGGTCAGACTTCGCAGAGGTCACTGCGATGACCTGTGGGGAACGGCCGAAGTGGGGGTGCGGGGAGGGGGGGCGGTGGCCAGAGGTGGGACGAGGAGGCAGGAGTCACCACAAGCAGGGCCCCACGCCTGATTGATTGTGTGAGAAGGACAAAGACAGACCCAGCAGGCAGCGAGGGGGCAGGGCCTGCAGCTTGGGAAAGGCTGAGGGAAGGAAGCGAGGGACACGTCGCTACGGAGACAGAAATGACGGCGCGACTGGCCCGGGGCGAAGAGGATGAAATGCCGGGGACTGTGACATGCGACACGCGAAGGCGGACGGGGCGCCCAGCAGGGAGGCCGGGGTCACGGGGGCCAGAGAAGCCTCCGCACCGAGGACGGCGAGGTCAGCACTGGGAACACGCCAGGCCGAGCCCGTGGAGCAGAAGTGCCGTCTGGCTGCGGGCGTGGGCAGCAGAACCCTCCAAGGCGACTGCGGGACGTCGCCGGGACAGGGATGGGTGGCCGCGGACGTGGGGGCAGCGCCTCGGCTCAGCTGGAACAGGGAAGGGAGGCGGTGAGCCAGCAGCAGCGACCCTGGCCAGCTAGAGTCACAGAGAGTCCCCATGGCCCGGTCCCCGGGCTCCGTGAAGCGGCCAGCCGCCCGTTCCTGAAATCCCCTGCTGCCACGTCTGCGGACCTCGGGCCAGGACGGCGTGTGGCGCTCGGGGAGCCTTGTCACTAAGCTGTTATTCTGAAGGGGGACAGGCCCTTGAGCTTGTGGAAATGGCGATGGTGGACAGCTGGCAGATGAGCTGAACACGCGGGAGAAATGACAGCCGCCGGGGACCCAGTGCCGGAGGGGTGGGCCTCGGTGCAGGTGGGTCCCCCCACGGGCTTCTGCTCTGCAATCAGGAGCCGAAAGAAGGGCGTGGGTGCCGGGTGGGCAGGGAAAGACTGGAGGGAAACTTCCTGCCGACTGTGACTTTCCTTGTGACACAGGAGGAAACCGGGGCGTGAGCCTGATGGCCAGGGAGGCTGGCGAGAGCTCCGCTCTGACCGTGCCCCACAGCAGGAGGCGGGGTCCGGCTGACACTGGAGCCTGGAATTCGGGTGTCAGCTCCGCTGGGAGACACATGCTATGTGGGCAGGGCCTGTCTCCTGTTGTCACTGCTGTCACCAGGACTGACTCTAGTGACGAGGTGGATGCTGAGACGGATGACTGGGGGCCAGCCTGTGACGCTCCGTGTCCTGCGCACGCCTGGCAGGCGAGGGAGACAGGAGGGAGACAGGGCAGGTCTGCATTTCCAAGTCCCCTCTGGGCTTGAGGACACTTCTGAGGGGCTCCAGGGGAAGGCGTTACCATCACCACCATCGGGTGCAGGGGCCCATCACCCTGGGAGATGAGGTGGGAGCACCCCTTGCGGGAAGCAACTTCCAAGTTGTGCTGAGAACTGCCCGGCATGGGTAGGCTGCTTTGGGGGGCCAGTGAGCACCCCATTCATCATCTACGCTGGGCTGAGACCTCCAAGAGCGCACTCCAGGGACCCAGCGACCCCACACAGCTGCCCTCAGAGGCCCCGTGGCCTCAGCTGCATGGGGGCCTCCTGCATTCACAAGGGCTGTGCTGCATTGAAGAGCCAATGAGGAAAACAAACCCCAACCCAAGGAGGAAGCGATTTTGGCATTAAATAAAAAGAATGTTTTTATCCTGCAATGAAAACACTGTGATCTGGGAACACGATTTGCATAAACAGACAGTTTGGCTATAAACAATCCCACCAGTAACTGGTATTTACATATAGAGAGACTCAGTCAAAACCCAATTAAAGGCTCTGATGGGTGGGGACTGTCAAAACACTGAAGAGGCTTCGCGGCAGCCAGGGGTTTCCGCGCCCCGGTTGGACCAGGAGTTCCCGACGTCTCTGCCGCCTGTGCCTTCTCCTGCCCCGGGGAGCCGCGGCCCCCACAGGGCGTCTCTCAGGAGCGCACGGAGAAGGGGGCCAGGCCCTGGCCAGGCGGGAAACAGGGACGAGGTCCCACGTGCAGCTTGGGCACAGCGCGGTCAGCAAGACCTGCTGAGTTGAGTGAGGCAGGGCCGCGGGAGACGCGGGCAGCGATGGTTCTGGTGGTTCCGGGTGCCAAGCCTCTCGGCAATGGGCTGGGAGCCAAGATCCGAGGCTACGCCTCACCCCAGGAGGAGACCCGCTCAGCCTGGTGTGAAATCAGGATGGCTTCACGGGCGTGGGCACCAAGGGTCACCGGGGCCTCTGGAGACAGCAGGCCCAGGGCAGGGGGACGGTGCTGCAGCCCGAGGCACAGCGGACCACGGGCCCTTCAGAGACGGTCTGGCTCTGCTGTCCGCGAGTTCCCAACCATGGTTTTGGGGCCTTCCCTCCCCCCGTCTTTAAAACCCACACGAACCCCCACTGGTCAGGCTCCTCCCTCGTGTGACCCCGTGTACCGCGCGTTGCCACAGCCTCTGCACACCGTTAACAGGACACGGACCTGAGGTAAGAAACGCTCCACGGCCTTGGGCGGTCAGTGTGCTGCAGCCGCCGCTGCGGACATGCCCGTCACTGTCACAGGGCAACCGCGAAGCCCTAACGCGAAGCACTGGCCATATGCCCAGCCTACAGCAGGCGCCACTTCATTCCCAGATACCCCCAAGCGGGAAACGCCGTCACCCTGTTTACACGGAGGAAACTGAGGCTCAGGGGGCGGAAGATGCCTGCGTGAGCAACACAGCAGGTAGCGGTGGGCCCGGCATCTGGGTGCAGCGCCGGCATCGGCGTCAGACCAGGCGCTCTGGTCCCCGGCCACAGCCGCCTCATCCCGAGGCCCTGCGACTGTGAGAGGCCTGGCTGGATCGGGTGCAGCAAGGTGACGGACTTCGCCCCGTCCGGTGTCCACACCACGCTGCAGCCTCCGCCCTGCCTGTCCGCCGTGGTCGTGGGTCCATCCGGCCCCCACACTCTAAACCACCACAAGACAAGCCACGTGGACCACGGTACCAGAGAAGAAATGGAGACCTGTGCACCCCCTCTTTCTCCACGTGGCTCATGGCCACTGCCACTTAATGCTGGAGGCGGAGCGATCCCCTTGTGCCTCCAGGGGCCCGGGCTGCGTGTCTTAATCGCATTCATCAGTTTGTCGCACAGAGCAACGCGACAATTACAGTTCTGATTCAATTTAACAAACATCGACTGAGCAGGTATGTCAAGGAGCTATTCGGTATCCACGGACATGATTTTGTTTTGTTGTTTCTCAAAGCAAAGCTCTGGTGCCTTCATCTGAGCGTAGATTAGGGGGTGACAAACCACCGCCCAGGGCCACCCCATGTTCTTGTAAACACAGAGTTATCAGAGCAGCCAACTCATCCGCCCAGGGCCGCTCACTCTCGACAAGAGCTGAGCTGAGTGGCGGTAACCCAGACCGCATGGCCACAGAGCCTGCCATGTTGACTCTCGGGCCCTCTGAGAAAACGTTCGCTGGCCCCTGGGCTGGAGGGTGCGGGTCCCCTCCCATGGGGTGTTCCTGGCTGTGTGTTTTGTCCTGAAGGTGTGGAAAGTCAGTGAGAGGGAGAAATGCGACCTTTGGCCTCTTCTCTACCACCAGGTAACAGCCGATTTCCTCTCTGACGGACTCGTCCGCAGCCCCCTCCCACACCGCGGCGCCGCAGCTTCAAGCCGGTCAGAAACGGCGCTTCCGGGCCCCAGAGCTGGTGCCGCTGCACTGGCCTGGCCAAGTTCCAGACACGACGGTGACTCCTGTCAGGGGACTGAAATGCACCCACCAGCCAAACCTGGGCCACCGTGCCCGCCTCTGAAGCTGGAATGTCACCCATCCTCGCCGACTGCATGAACCGAGCATGGAGGACGGGGAACGCGCCCAAGAGTCTGGCTTGTTCAGACACAAACTGCAGTGTTCGAAATATCCGCCCTCGGCTGTATCAGACTGGAGACAGGAGCAGAAGGCGTGCCGGACCCTCGCGCACCAGCACCGCCCCGTGGCTCTGGCCCCTCGAGGGCTCCGCCCCCTGAACCGTGCTGCTGCCCGTGCCTGGCCAGGACGGCTCCCCACCCACGCGACGGCACCTGCGTCTGGCTGGGCCGCCCGCCGCCCCCGCCCTCCCCCGGCTGGTGGCAAGCGCCCGACAGCCAGATCAGTCCTCCACCTCGGCAGAGCCGAGTGGTGTTTGACTTGGCTGGCTCTCAGCCCCACGGATTTAAAGGCCGTGGAGCTGGACCGTTCACCCTCTCTGCTCCACTCCCACGGCAGGCTCACCCCTGCAGGGCCCGGCCTCCGAGCTGCTTGCATATTTCTTTCTCAAGAAACCTCAAGGGGGGAAAAAAAAAACATATCCAACCCCAGAACTGGGAACCTTCCCCTATTATCTCATAAAACATCATGTTCTTATCGTCACTTCAATCCAGAGAGAGGGTTCGCCATGTGAGATCCCAGACGCATACAAATCGCCTTTCTAAACCTCTGGCTATAGTGAGCATACTTCCGAAGCTGACAGTTTACTTGATAAATACCTAAATAAGCTTAAATAATTACTGAAAACAGACCGACAAAGGAGTAGAACGGCAAGAGGTGTTGAGGGGATAAATCACGGGAAGGAGACAGAGCCCCAGGCACGCAGGGGGAGCTCCGGGAGGCGGGAGAGTCCAAGGCCGGGCCGGGACCGGGAGCGGCGCTGGGGACACGGGGAGGCGTGGGATGGGCTCTCCTCACGCGTGGCCCTCGTCAGCACTTCTGGAACAAGAAGACTCCGGGGAGAACTTCACAACCTCACGGTCCATCCCGACCACCCCGCCCGCGATGGCAGCCAGGGCTCCAGACACCACCCCTCGTCCGTAAGCTGGCCCGGAAGTGTCGTACCTTCCTGACGAATCGCTCCTGGTAGCATTATGTGTCAACCCTTTTTATCGTTAATGATACATTCCTTTCAAATGTGTTCTTTTAAATTAATAGAGGCACGCCAGATTTCTTTTGATTAGTATGTTTTTTAATTGATGTTACAAGATAGGGGGTCGGGAAACTATACCCTGAGGACCAAATCCTGCCACCACTTGCTTGTGTAAATAAAGTTTTATTGGAACACAGATACCCTCACTCATTTACATACTGTCTGTGACAGCATTCCGGCTGCCACGGCAGGGTCGTGAGTAGCTGCAACAGAGACTTCATGGCCAGCAAAGCCCTGAAAACCCAAATGCACATCTATAGCAGGTGGATGAGATGGCGGTGGCTCGACGCCTGTGCACCCGACACCCCGTGTCAGAATGAGACCATCCCCGGCATGTCGGAAGCCGCTGCCTGCAGGTGCTTCCCGGTCTCAGCAGGTCTCTCTCCATCAGACCCGCCCCCGCCCGCGGGTCATCCCATTGGTTTTATAGTTATTTACTATGTTTGTATCCATAAACGATATATTGTTTCATTTTTCTTGGGTTTGAACTTTAAATGAATACAATCACTGTGCATCGTTCATTGACAATTTGCTTTCATCACTCAATTTATTATGGTTTTGAGATTCATCCTTTTTGCTCCTTGTGGCTGTAGTTTGTTTTCACTGCTGCTCAGAATCCCGCTGAATGTACCTAATGTATTTTTCCGTTCCAAAGAGATAAGAATTTCCAGCTATTAGTAAGAAGTGTCGCTGGGGACGGCTCTGTGTCTCTGGGCACACAGGCAAGCATGTCTCCTGGGGTTGTCCTCGCGTGGGGGGACTGTCTGGCCGCAGGGTGGTCACCCCACCTTCACCAGAGGAAGCGAAAGTGCTTTCTAAAGTCATTACAAATGTAGCCACCTACCAGAAATGTGTGAGATTTGCCATCATGTTATATAGCCTCACCAACAATTGGTATTGTCCTTTTTTCTTCTTTTTTGGCCAATCGGGTAATATGAAATCTCATGGTTCTAATTTTTATTTCTCAGACTGTTAATGAAGTTGACCATCTCTTTGTGTGTTTGTTAGCACCTGTTTCTGCTTCTGCGCTAGCCCGTGCAGTTGGCCTGTTTCTCAGCTCGTCTGTCTTACCCACAGAGACTGGCACGAGTTCTCTATGTTGCTTGATACCGACCTTTCACCGATTTTGTTGGCGCGAATATCCTCTCTCGTCTTGTGGCTTTTATTTTTACTCGATTTTAACATGTTTTCTTTTCATTTCTATGTAGTCAAATTTATTCATTTTTCCCTTTATCATGTGTACATCCTGCATATTGTTTTAAAAATATTGTGTCCATATGCACAGTCACAAATTCGTTCTCCAATACTGCCTTCCAAAAGATTTAATGTCTGCCTTTCACATTTAAACCTTCCATCCACCTGGAATTTACTGTTGTGTGCAGTATGGGGTGGATACAAACTCTTGCACAGTTCTGTCACATGGCCATAATCAGTATAGCTTTACCATGATTTCAGCTAGTAGAGCTTTATATTACTTCACACGAGGAAAGGCAAGTTTCCCTCATTTTACTTCTTCTGGGTATCTTATCCTTCGCCCTGTACTCGTCCACAGAATTCGGTACTAGCATCGAATTCTGTTGGAAGCTTACGAGGAGCTCGCAGACTCTTCGGAGCAACGTGGGAGGAAGAGGCGGCTCTATGAAGCCGAGCCTCATGTGCACGGGGGGTGTAGCCCTCACATCTCCTTTCATTTCTTTCGGTGACAGTTTGTAATCTTCTCCTTCAAGGTTTCTTATGAGTCATTAGGTTTAGATTTCCTTCTATGTACTATTATAAATGGTACACATTTTATAACGCTTTCTACCCACTGATGCAACTATAATTTTCGCATGTTAAGTTTTTGTGCGAGAGTTGTGCTAAATTCTCTTATTAATTCTAGTACTTTTCCATAGACTCTTTTGTGTTTTCTATACAAATAATCATCTCATCCTGGAAGATCAAGGTTTTTCCCGTCTCCGTGTCCTTCCTCACACTGCTGTGCTGGCCAAGCCTCCAGTACGACACTGAGCAGAAGCGGTGACGGCAGACAGTGTTTCCTGTTTCTGGTCTTAAACAAAAGGCTTTCTTCGATTTTCTATTAAATACCGTATTTCTTGGAGGATTTTTTTAGCAGTCTGACGAAAATCCCTTCTCTTCTTATTTTCCTAAGAAACGTTATCACTTTTTTCTACATACACCAAAATCATTACAAGCTCTTTCTCCTTCCATCTCTTAATGGGGTGAATCACCTTAATTGAGTTTCTGATGGGACCCAAACTCACGTCCCTGGAAAAAAAAACAAACTCTACGTGTTTTCTGTTTAACGTACTGCTGAACTCTTTCCTGGTAAAACGCTGGGCTTTTCCCGCCTGTTTCACAGTGGGACTGGCCTGAAACCGTGCTTTCTCACGCTGTCCTCTTTCGCGTGCGCTGTCCACGATTTGTCTCACAAAACGGACAGGGAGTGGCCCTCTTGTTCCACGGTCAGTCAGAGTTCCCAGAACAGGAACTTCTGTCGTCCTCTCTCAGCGTGGAAATTCTCCGTGGGGATTCGAATCTTCAGTGCACACGAGGGACAGGAACTGGATGCGTGAAGACGCGCGGGGACGTTTTCCACCAGACACTGGCCGATGCACGAACCCGCCGTCCTGCCCCCTCGCTGGCTGGCGGGTGGCTGCTTCTCACGTCGGCGCCTTCGCAAGGACGGCACCTTCTTAAGGCCCCTGCGTGTCTGCCCTGGGGCAAAGTCTGTGTTTCTAAGCGCAACTCCGAAGTTCCATTTTTTGCGAGTCGCTTCTTATTTAAGATGACCCATCTTTACCCATTTATAAGGAAATCGTGAAAGGGCACACGGTTCTGCGATGCAGCCGTGAGTCCACTCACAGATGTAGCCTAAGGAGGAGACCCTTTTTTACATATCCCTGTATCAAGGCATCTTGTCTATTTGCTCATCGACTGGTTAAAAATAATAATTTTCAAGAGTATTTTTGCACAACAAGCGAAATTAATACACAAAATATAAACCACAAAATAAAATTGCAACACGTAAGACAAAGTACGAACATTCGATATATAACTCACAAAAATCAATAAGATAAAAACCAGCCTAATGGGAAATGAAAAAAAAAAAAAAAACCAGATACAGGAAATTCACAAAAGAAAATATGAACGCGGCAACTCAGAAAGAACTATTGTTTAAATGTACAGACTCAATGCAAGATCTAAATCTATTCAACTCCCCAGAAGAAAAACTTGGGGAGAGTCAATCACCGATTCTTTATTTTAAGGTGGTTTACACACTATAACACCAAAACCACAAGAGACTTAAAAAAAAAAAAAAAAAAAAAAAGACACAGGGAACTTCATAGTTTAAACCTTTGTGCGGCAAAGGGTATCACCAACGAAATGAAAAGGCAGCTCGCGATTTGAGAGAAAACATTTACAAATTAATTATCTGATGAGGAATTTTTATCTAAAACATGGAAAGCACACAACTCAAAATTCAAAAGACAAACAACCCATTTTAAAAATGGGCAAAGAATCCGAATAGATCTTCTCCAAGGAAGATGCACAAATGGTCAACAAACGCATGGAAAGATGTTCAGTGTCACACATGGGCTGGGCCACCCAGGAAATACAAATCCAAACCACAGTGAGATCCCCCACTCCGCGCCCATCAGGACGGCTGATAAGCAAAAGGACAGCGAGTGTGGGTGAGGATGTGGAGAAACGGGACCCTTGGGCACTGCTGCTGGGAATGTGAAACGGCGGAAGGCTCTAGAACACAGTCTAGGAGTCCTTCAAACAGGTAACTCTCTAGTTACCAAGTGACCCAGCGATCCTACTCCTGGGACCCGACAGAAGTAAAATGTCCATCCGGAGAAAACTTTGTACGCGAATGTTCACAGCAGCATTATTCATCACCACCGAAAAGTGGAAACAACCCAGATGTCCAGCAACTGAGGAAAAGAGAAACACAGTGTGGTCTGTCCACACGGTGGAGTATTATACGGCCATAAAAAAGGAACGGAGTGCTCCTTCACGTGGCCACGTGGATGAACCTCGAAAACACTAAGTGAAAAAAACTGCACAGAATTATAATCTAATTCTACAAAGAATTGGATTATAGCGATGGTTCACAACCTTGTGAATACACTAAAAATATTGAATTGTACATATTAAAAGGGTAAATTATATGGTATGTGAGTTATATATCAATAAAGCTATTTATAAAAAGTGAAAAAAAGGAGACACTATTTTTTGGCTATCAAATTGGCAAGTTTTTTTTTTTTTTACAAATGATGCTAAAATCACGGGTGCAACGAGTGTGAGATGAAGTGAAAATCGATACGTACTTTCTGGAAGACGGTTTCGAACATACCTCAAAATCCTACAAACATGAATAGCCTTTGACCAGCAATTCCCCCCTAGGAAAATACAGCCTAAGCAAGAATCTAGAGCTACATGGAACCCTTCAGATATATCACGATGCTGATGGCACTGTTATTTTTAACAGCAAAACAAACAAACAAAAAAACTAAAGGCACCCTAACTACCCGACAATGGGGAAACAAAGTCATTATTATAAAAATATATGAAAAACTATCTGTCCATTAAAAATCATGCTGCAAATGGCAATAGAAAGAAGAAACCATCGCGATGTTTCATAATAAGTGAAGCAGGCTACGAAGCATTATGTAGAGACTAATTCTAATATGGTAAAAAAAAAATATTGAAAAATACATCTTCTAAACACAGCAGTGTTTGGCAAGATAACGGAGGCCATTTTTATTTTCTTCTCTGTTCTGTATTGTTCTAATTTTCCACGGAGAACACACACTGGGCTGGAATGACAGAGAAGGTGGAACTGTCACGTGCATCAGATTTTCTGCCTCCCCGACCCCCTCTCCTAAGGTACGACAACGGATGGGCTGCACCATTTGAACGTCAAGGGCCTCCGAGCTAGCCATTTCGGGGCGCTTGCCGTTCCCAAGACCGTCCCTGGATATTCCACGCTTAGACCCCTTCTCTTCCCAGCCCTCCGAGGAGCTCTCACGGGCCCTCCCCACGCCCCGGAGACCCGTGGCCTGGCTTCCAGGGTCGGCGGAGCTGCATCTTGGAAAATAAGGCCCTCAGCGCCCGGGCACAGGATGCCGCACGATGAGGCAAAGCAGGGCCTGTGGAGACCTGAATGATTTTTCTCTCCCCAAATGTAATTAATCAATTACGTGCAAAGAAGTGGAGTCGATATTTTTATAAATGAGATGTCCATACGCCCAGAAGGGACTGCGGCCGCGCTCACCTGCTCTTTCCCCGGCTCATCCGCTGTAAATTGTGGGCTTCTGAGCGGACGCCCTCGGCATGTGCCAACTGAACTTCCTTCCACTTTGGAATTCTGATCACAGCTCCGCCGCCTTCTCGCCCAGCCCCGGCCGAGGTGACGTGACGGGTCTCCTGATAAGCCACACACCATCGACAGCAAAGCCCTGTGGTCGCGGCTGCCTCCGTGCCCGGCTCCGTCACCTGTCACATAGCTCTCCCTCCAGGGCATGGGGAACGATGTGTGACTGGGGACACCAGCAAGGCTTAGATGAGCTGAAAATGACTGAGCCTTTTCACTGCAAGGGCGTTTCCGAAGCGCCCACTGAGCCTGACTACTGCGGGCACCAGGGCTACAGAGGTAGACCTCACGGCCACCGCCCTCCGGGCTCACAGTGTGACTCAGAAGCTGTGTGACATCGCCACGGGCTCCGTGCTGAGGCGGGAGCACAGAGCAAGCACGTGGACACTTCCTGGAGTGACAATTCCTAAGGGCCAGGGGTGGCTCGCCCAGCGGGGAAGGATAACAGGTGGCAAAGAGAAGCCGAGAGACAGACGGGTGAGGGAGGCTCCCCAGAGGTGGGCCAGGGCACGGGGCGCAGGCTTCGCTCTCCGTTCGTTGTTCGCGCCCCTTTTGCGGACACCGCTGTTCTGCGTGCCCTGTGACCTCCTTCCTCCGCCAGAGTCACAGCCTCCTGTGGGCTCCGCCCCTTCCATCTCCCCATCCCGTGGGGCCGATGACACCCGGTCCCATCACCGACCTCGGGGGTGGAGGTGACGTGGACGCCCCCTTGCTGGTCTCAGTGGCCGTGTCGGAGTGGGCAGTCCTGGAAAACCAGGCTCCGCGATTTTTGGTAGATGATTGGGAAAAAAGGCCCTATCTGTATGTCAATTATATCTCAATGAAACTAGAAAAATTTAAACATAAAAACATTTCAAATTAAAAAGAAAAAGGCACTCTATGGTTCTAGGCTGGTAGACTGAAAACCCAACGCTCTCCAGCACGTGGGGAGAGCCAGCCGGAGCAGGAAGCCACTGCAGAGAAGGGACAGGGACCAAAACACCCTCTCTTCGCTTCCACCAATTTCGATTGTTGTTTTTAAACGACTTATTGCAGTAAGAGTTGAGTGAATTGACGCACCGTTCCAGTATTTTGGGAATTAAGCCTGCAGAAGACAAGGTGAGTGATAAAGACGGCTTTGGGATGACTTTGGCTGGGGACACTGAGACCCAGAGGTGTTAACGGCACATAAGCGGGTGCGGGGCGTGGGAGGGAGCAGGTGTGGGTGCGCGCACCCGCGTTCGCGGGCTCCATGCTGGCCCTGAGGTGCGGTGACAAAGACGCCGCTCCACACCTCAAGAGCCCGCTGTTCAGGGAGAACCGGACGCGGCCACAGGGCCAGCCCGGCCGGTCCCGGACCCCCACGGGCCTGAACTGCATCGCGTCCACCTTCGGATCCCCGTGCAGAGCCAGGCGTGTAGTAGGCGCCTAACAGATGCTGAGTCAGGGCGGCGCTGCCAGGACCGACGCTCCCGCGGGGCTTTGGCAAAGGAGAGAGGAGAAAGGCTCGCCCGGCAGATGTCGGCGCAGGGCGGCCAGAGGACGGGTGTTTGAACGAAAGGGGAGACTGCACGGACACAGCCGCACGCACGGGGACGTGCGAGCCCCGAGCCCACGCGCGTGGACCGCGTCTGAGGCGGGAGGCGCGCGGATGTGCGCTCCACCGGGGAGGGCCCGGGCGCAGGGCCTGCGTCTGCACGGGCCCCCAGCCTTGCACATGACTCGTGGAAACCCCACCGCCTGCTCACACCCTCTTAGCCTCAGGGTCTGTGCCTTCCACGTGGGCGCTGTTCTGACGGTGCCCATCACATGGCGCTGTCACCGAGGCTGGCAGCCACTAAGTCAAGTCACCAGTTGGCCGACGTGCTCCAAACTGACAGGAAAGGGTCCTGCTATCAGACCAGACTGAACCACGACACTCGGCATTGGGGGACAGGTGTGTGCGTGTGCATTTGTGTGTGCATGTGACTGTGTGTTTAGGTCCGTGTGAGTCCAAGGATGGGCTGGGGTGTCTGAGTGCCCATGACTGGGAGTTTGCTTGTGTGTGCATTTGCCTGGGCGTGTCGCACTTCTGAATCTGCGTGTGCCTGTGTGTAAGTATTTGTTATGTGTGTGTCAGTGTGTGGACATGAACATGTGTGTGCTCATGTGCCCATGGGCAGGTACGCCCGTATGTGCACGTCTTCAGCCTGCCCCTTCTTATGCTGCTTCGGAGCTGGTGCGTGTATCACAGCACACGAAAGCCGCAGCGGGGGGCAGACTCATGGACACCGGGGGGAAGAGGTTACGGACGGACTACAACAGCCACGTTCACCACTTCTCCACGTGGTGCTGGAAATCCTAGCCAGCGTAGCTGGCAAGAAAAAGAAATAAAATGCATCCTAACTGGAAAGTAAGAAGTAAAATACTCTCCGTTCACTGACAACATAATCATAGATACACAAAACCCTAAAGATCCACACGTAAAAATAAAAAAAATAAAAAAATAAAAACAAATTAATGCAGCAAAGTTGCAGGATATAAACTCAACACACAAAAATCAGCTGAATTTGTATACAGAAATGGTGAACAATCTGAAAGTAAATTAAGAAAACAATGTTACTGACACTACCATCGAAAACAATAAAATAAGAATACACTTAGCCAAGAAGGCAAAATACTGGTACACCGAAATCTGGAAAACGGCGCTGAAGGAAATTAAAGACACAAATAAATGGAAAGACAATCTGTGTTCATGGACTGGAAGACTTACTGTCATTAAGATGTCAATAATATCCAAAATAATCTGCAGATGCAATGCAATCTTTATCAAAATCTCAACACCATTTTTCGCAGATATAGAAAAATCCATCCTAAAGTTCATACGGAATCTCAGGAGATCCTAAATAGCCACAACGATCTTGAAAGCACGAGCGAAGTTGGAGGACTCACCCCTCCTGATTTCGAACGGACTAGAAAGCCACAGGAATCGAAGCAGTGGGGTGACAGACACGCAGGCCAAGGACAGAACGGAGCGCCCAGAATGGCCGTCAACCATTTAAAGAGTGGTCTTTTTAGCAGGTGGTACAGGCCAAAAAAAAAGAAAGTTGGATCCTTGTTTATACCACATACAAAAATTAACTCAAAATGGATCAAAGGCTAAACGTAAGAGCTGAACCTCTACAACTCTTAGAAGGACACGCAGGAGGGGGAAACTTCATGACGTCGGATGTGGCAACGATACTTGGATATGACACCGAAAGCACAGGCAACGGGAGAAAAAACAGTTAGGTTGAAATTTATTAAAATTTAAAACTCGTGTATCAAAAGATACCATCAAAAGAGTGGAAATGCAACGCATGGAGTACGAGGCAACATTTACCTATCGTACATCTGATGAGGGGTGGATGCCCAAAACACACGAAGAACTCCTCACTCGACAACAAAAACAAAGCACCCAATGAAAAAGCAGGACAGGGGCTCACGTAGACCCTCGCCAGGGAGAGGTGCCCGCGGTCAGCGAGCGCATGGAGAAGCTGCTCAACTCACGCGTCAGCGGGCACGGCGGAAGCGGAGCGGCAGGGCGAACCCGCCTCGCACCCGCTGGCGCGGCTGATATCAAGGGGGACGCAAAGAACGAGGGCTGGCGAGGGTGCGGGGGACCCGGGAGCCTCGCGCGCCCCACTGTGGACAACGGGCCGGTGATTCCGCAAAACACTAGACAGAATTGTCAGATGACCCAAGAAAATCCACTTCCGGGCATGGACCCAGAAGCGAGAATGTGAGCCGATGTTCGTACACCCGTCACAGTCCCCGAGGAGCCGCCAGGCAGAGGGCGGACACATCGGTGCCCGTCACCCTCCCGCCGGGTCCAGCACCGGACGGGCTGCGTAAAGACCAGTGGGCTTCCCCAGGTTCCTTGACACCGTGGAAAATCCCAAAGCATGAGATGATCTCGGGGACCTCCTTTAGAGGACCCCCAAACGGTTGGGATTCATGTGGAAATGGGAAGATTCAAATTCAGAAATCAAGTGAGTTGTCCAAGGATGTTAGATTTCTTACACATTCGAATCTGTGAGTGCGATTCGCACCTGCCACGTGAGCTGACCTGCTCATGTGGCAGGTGTGAATCGCAGCCACACCAAACCCCCTGCACTCCCCGAGGGGCATGTCACACTCTCCTCCGTGGCTTCGTGTGTCCTTTCCTTTGCCTGGAATGCCTTGGCCACCCCGACGATTCCTACCACCCTGCGGCCACTGGCTCCAGCGCGAGGCCAACCCATGACCCAGGGTGACCCGGGGCCCTGCCTGATGTCCCCACAGCGCTAACATCACCGCCGTGGCATGTGCCAGAGTCCCCTGCAACCACCGAGCTGCTCAGCCGCCTCCACCGCTCCGAGAGTCTCGAGGGCAGGAATGATGTTTTTCATTCTGGCACCCCAGCTTCCAGGCACAGGACCCAGCACCTAATGCACTGTCAGCAAATGCGGGAGAAAGGAAGATGGGGTGAAGTAAGTGGCATCTCTGTATGTGCCTCGAAATCCCTGCTTTTGAAGCTCGGAAAGCAGACCGGACGACAGCTCCCACATCCTGCGGCTCCACGGGTTTGCACTTGGTTGACAGAGTCATTAGCAGGGGCTTCAAAATAGGCTTTTGTTGGCACTTATGAGTCAGGTGTGGCGGGGAAGAAGGTAAAACGGGAGAAATACCTATCTGACCCCTCTTGAAAAGGACTCTTAGCAAAAAGAGGCAGTGCTGACTCAGGGGACTTGAAATCCAAAGCTCTGGGCTGCTTTAGGGCAGGACTTAATGAGGGGCTCAAACGACAGGGCTAGACGGAGCTCCCAGCCCTCAGCCGCCTCAGTTCCTGGTCAGGGGCTGCCTCTGTCGGGGCAGGGAGGTGGCCCGGGCTCCGACCTCGTGCCCTTGTTTAAATCAGTGGGCGGGGTGGCCCACCTCCCCAGCAGCCCCGGCTGGCTCTAGTGCCCATCCTGAATCAATTCTGAGGCCAGGGACATGCAAAGGGCCTGGCGTGGGCCCGGTCGCGTGGTTCCAGAGACTCGCAGCACAGAGCCACCACTTGGGGGTGTAGCAGGGAGGTGGGGCCCAGAGCCCCTCCGCCTGGTCGCCGAGCAGGATGTAAGTGCACGGGTAGGCAGAGCAGTGCCCGGGGTCAGTCGGGAAAGCTGCGGATCTGGGAGTCTGGGTGTGTAGGCTGTGCTCCCTGGGCTGGCCTTGGAGTAGCCGGTGAATGCCAGGGCTGCTGGGGGACATGGCTTCCCGCATCCTGCCTGGTAGGGCCCAGGGCCAGGGTCGGTGTAGAGACCTGGAGGTCGGCCCTGTACCCTCTTCCTGCACCACAGACTCTGCTTTGTGTCTGAGAAACCACACCTCCTTGTCCCCCACCCCACACCCGCCACACCACAGTGGCTTGACCTGACCTCCTGTGTCTCAATATCTGTCTGTTCGAAATGGACCAATCGCCCAGATTGATGGTGCTGCCACCAGTTGACCTGAGATCACTTTCTGGGTGTCCCCACGGCCAGCCCAGCTGACCTCCAGACACCGGCCACCACTCTGGAAGCCAGTCTAAAGAGGCCTCACTTGTCCCAAGTAAGCCTCGCTGACCCCTACAGCCATGCTCAGGGCTGGGAACACCCATGGAGCAAGGCTGATGCCGACCGCTCGTCCCTAGAAAGGACGCGTGTTCACCAAACGATCACCTGATGGTGCTTAACGTCACCTGTGACCTGCGCTCGGAGGGAGTGGTGCAGGGTGCCACGGGGACACACAGCTCGGCCCGGAGGCCCCCTCGAGGAAATCGTATGCAAGCTGGAACCATCAGGCGGGTGACGAGAAGGAAGGGGAGTGAGGAGCCAGAGGCAGCACGTGCAAAGGCCCGGGGCTGGGCAGAGCCGCCGGTTACAGCCGGCGAGGTGCACGCAAGGCAGCGTCTTCCAGAGGCGCGAAGTTCTAAAGTCCTACGTCTCGTTTCATTAGAAATGGAAAACCTCAGAAAGCAGCCAAGACTGATGCTTTTTATCCTCTCTTCCCTCTTTTCATGCAATTCAGACTTTAAACAGCTGCTCCCCGCAGTGCCTCGGGGCCCCTAACCTGGAGCACCCCTGAAACTGCCAATTACAGCTGACTGCTTATTAATTCCTCCTGGCAGGGCTTCCCTGAGAAGCAGGCCTGGCCTCAGGGGACGGAGGGGATGTGGCATGGCTGCGGCACCCTCCCGGGCGTGCTGGGTCCACAGATACCATCTTGCTGCTCCCCAAGCAGCTGGGAACCCAATGAATGACCTTGTCGCCCATTTAAGGGGGAAGAAAAGGCTCTATGTAAACACCACCACCCCCACCCGCCACTCAAACCCTCTCCAAACGCAGCCACAGGGATCTGCCCCTCTCTGCTGATGCTCTTTGAAGTTGTCAACAGCCCCCGCCCACCCCCCCGTCCTGCCCGGCCGCCTGGGTGACCTCCATTATTTATGACGGGCGTGAAATTGATTGTGGTTGAAAGATCCACACTGGAATCCAATGAACTCTTCAATTATTGCTGCACAAATAAATCTGTTTCCACAGTCCCCCTGGGGACCCAGCGTCTAACCCCCGGTTCAAGGGAATAGATATTTCTCGGTGGCAAAGTACGGGTGACGCGTTGTCATGACTGTCAACTTGTAAGAGTCCACGTCCGAGTGACCGTCCCCCCACCCTCGATGACGGCCAGGGACACAGACCCGAGTCCTCCCCCTGCGTGCCGCATGGCCTTCCCACAGGCTGTGGTCATTCCTAGCCCTTGTCACAGGAAATGCGCAGTACGTGTTAATGGGGTTACGGGAAGATCGAGAGGCTCTCGGGGAGTCAGGGCTGGGGGCGTCTCTTCCACAGAAAGCCAAGAGCTCAGGAGACTCCGTGATGACTTAACCACTAGGATGACAAGCAGACGACCTCCGCCCGTCCGGGGCCTGATCCTGCTCCCCTCCGCTGTGCGGCACCTTCCCGGGTACCGAGGGGGCCAGAGTTCACGGTGCTGGAGGCCACCGGGGTGCCAGGCCCAGAATGGGGACACACGCTGACAGCCGCTGTCAGAGACCGGGGACCGCGGGCCACACGCGGCCCATGGAGGCATTCTGCTTGGTGTCCCCAGTGCGTGTGGAGATGAGGACTGGTAAATCCGGTGACGTCACACCTGCAGGTCCACCTGGCCCCGGTGGGCGGGGCCCAGGACCACGCCCCCTTCAGACGGCCAATAAGTCCAGTCCCTGCCCGGCCCAGTTCGTTAATTGAACAGCCTGGGCCCTGTAAGCGTGTGAACATGTAGGCCCCGACACGTCCCAGGTCACCGAGTTGTCACCACGACCAAGATCCGCCCTCAGGAGCTGTCACCCTGGGCTGCCCCAGCCCCAGACAGAGGCGGCTGAGGTGAATCTGTCTTGTGTGCAGCGGACCTCATGGCGACTGCTAGCTCTGTGGGACCAGGACAATGCCCTGAGCCCAGCGGAGAAAAACGGAATAAAGTATTTTCTCCTTCCGTGGCAGCGTCTCCTGAGCCCCTCCCCAGCCCCCCTCGCAGCCCCGCTTCGTGGACGGGCTTGGAAGTGCCGGGCGCAGAGACCAGGAGGAGGAAGTGATGGGGTTTGTGAGACTCCGGGCACGTGCCACGGGGCTCAGGGGACCGAGCAAGTTGTCCGGGGAGAGGGAACTGTGACCGTCACCTCGGCTCAGGGGCCGTCCCCACGGCCCACACCCGGAAATGCTACTCCTTCACGTCGGGCCTCGGCCCTCGGGCCACGTGGTGCCTGCGCCGGGCAGGGCGCTGAGGCTTCCGGGGGCAGGAGGGCTCGCGCCTCACGACCCCGCACCTCGCCTGCGCCCTGCCGAGCTCAGCAGCACAGACCCAGCTAACGCCCGCTGCACGGGCGCGTGGCTTCACGGCTGCCTGGGCGCGGGCCGGTCATCCGTTTCAGGAGCGAGGGCCGGATGACGTCAGGTCGGCCCGCATTTCAGAATGAATCCGCCAGGCAGCCACATATGGGGTTTACGTGCAAAATCAAAATCGACTGCCGAGGAGCAGACAGCGCCGTGATTGCTGCCTATCACCTGCCCAGCCACCCGTATCACGACGTGTCCCAATCAGCTCGCTGTCACACTGGATTGCGTGCTGTCAAGTGAGACCAGCCACCGCGGCTCCTCCTGCTGGACCAGGGACTCACACGCCAGGTAAGTCACACGTGGCGAGGCAGGTGTTGCAGAGAGAATTCTGTCTGGAGGAGAATTTCCTGACACCCTAAGCCAACCAAGTCCTCTCTTCTGAGCGGGTCGATGCCAAGGACCAAAGACCACACCCGCCGCCAGACCTCCAACCTCACGTCCAGGGCACGGACCCTTCTGCCTGCCCTAGACGAGTCCATCACGCCGCTCGCCGTGAAGACGGCTGGAGTCCGGGGACTGTGCAGCCAACAGGAGGTTCCTCGCGTCCACTTCCCCTTAACCGGGCCACGGGCACCGGCCGTGTCACCCAGGGGACCCAGGGCCCCTGACCCTTGGCGCCCTGAGCCCTCGCCTGCTTGTCTAGCAGCGAGCTTGGCCTCCCCTCTGATTTTTCCTTCCCAGACGTCCCTGAGCGCCACCAAGAGTCCTGACACCTGCCCACGCACCGGCCCTGCCCCTACTCTGCCTGCTGATGAGGAGACGCAGCAAGCGCTGGACCCCAGATCCTGATGCTCCTGACCCTGTGACACCCAATGGAGCCTCCACTGGCCCTGGCGTGCGGAGCCCGTTCTGACATCGGGGTGCACAAAACACCCACCGGCCGCACCAGTGACGCCACGTCTCCAGTGGGAGGTTCCAACCACACTCCCTGAGACGCCTGACTTTTGTGCAGCTTATCTAAATTCCTCCAAGTGAGGATGGTGCACAACGGAGAGAGACCACCCTCCACCGTCAAACAGAGTTGGGGCGGCGGGGGCGGCTAAGCAACAGTCCAAAATGGGACCACCAGAGTCAGCTCTTCAAAGCTGGCTGCCACGCCACACACACACACAGAGACACACACACACAACACATTACACACACACACACACTCACACACACACACACACTCACACACACAGCATCTTTCCCCAGAAGAGCCCATGACTTGCAGTGACATCTTGCCACCCAGTGCTCCAAGAACAAGCAGACCTTTCCGGAAGCCTGCCGTTATTTAATGAGCTATTAGCAGGGTGCCGGGCCAGGTCCTGCCTGCCTTGTGCCAGCTTTGTGAAAGGTCAGCTGCCCAGCAGCTCTCGGACGGCCCTGGGACAATGACAGCTTTTGTGCACCCACACCGTGATGCAGGCTTCATGCAGACACAGCAAGGCCCACTGTGGCCGCCTGACACTGTGCGTGCCCAGGCACTGAAGCCACCTGCACGACAGTGGCAGAGAACGACCCCCTTCCTGCCTCTTGCGTTTGGTCACCTATGTCCCCAAGAAGCCCCGGTTGGGCCCACAGCTTCACAAGGTCACACAAGAACACAGCTCTCCCACCGTCTCCCCCTGCCCCTCAGAGGACCCAAAAGCAGTTTAACAGGCCGACGCTGCTCAAAGAAGCTCCTATGTGACCCTCAAAGAAAAGAAGAAAACGTGACGTTTAAGTAGCTGAGATGACCCCACAGAAAGGCGACAGACGTGACCTTTAGCAGTGTGGGCTCCGGACCACGTCCTGGGCGGGACACCTGGCCCTTGTGCCTGCCCAGCCATGTGACCCTGGGCTGGCTGCTAACCTCTGAGCCCTCACGTCCACGTCTGTAAGAAATGAATACTAACCCCACGTCGGAGAACAGCCGAGAGGGCTAGACGACACAGCACGCAGCCGACACCCGTCTCGGGCCAAGCTCCCCGGAAACGGAGCCTGGGACGGGCTTCTGAGACGGGCACAGGTCTCGGGAGAAGGGGACATGGGGGCAGAGTAGGACGAGGGAAGGAAGAAAAGTATGTTCTCAGCCCAAGACTGCCTTCCCTCTGACCCCAGCGGGGCCGTGAGCGGCGGCCGAAGGGTGGGGTGCAGACGGTGAGGGCTCCAGGACCAGCAGCGCCCACCTCGAGGCGAGCCCAGTGAGCATGAGCAGCCATCGGACGACGGTTATCATGACTGTTGTCAGTCGTCCCCACAATTTTCAAGCTCAGCCAGTTTCACGTACTATAGCAAAACCATTACATATCTCAGGCGTCTGTTTTTGGCCCCAAGACCTGAGTCGGCAAAGACCTGGTCTGCAGTGACATGATGACAGGAAGAAAACTGGCCTCCTCTGATGTGGAAACCGACTGCCCCGGACTGTCCCACACCCGGGACCCGAGGAAGCCCGCACGGGAGGTTTGGACGCGTGCAGTCCGGGCTTCAGACAGCCGCTTCCCAGCGGCAACGCGAGCTGAGCAGGGAGCAGGCCAAGTGCAGGCGGGCGAGCGACAGCACAGGTCGGTTGGCAGAGCCCGGCGTGCATGCTGATGTCGCGGACGGAGAGGGGGTGCAAAGCCTGCTTCCTCCCCCCTCTGGGGCCCCAGGAAACCGGGCTGTTTCCCTAAAGTCACTGGGAAAACAGTCCTGCGCCCTGCGCCGATCACGCCCAGGGCCGCAGGGGGCACAGACAGGGCACCCGGGGCGTGCTGTCCACGTGCCGCATCTGCCACCTGACAGCGTCTGCGTGCAACGTTCAAGCCCGGGCAGGACGCCTCCCCGGAGGTCCCACCTCAAAGGTCCGAGGGCCTCCTTCCCCTCACTCCCCTCGAATGTCTCAGCCCCCCTGCAGTCCCCATGACCCAGCGGGCTCCCGATGTCCCCGCGCCCCAGGATCCCCCTGCGTGCGGTGCCGCCCCGTGTTCTCAGCGGCTCAGGCCAACAGCACCACCCTCAGCTCCCCATGTCCCCATGCGGCACACACCACCTGGCGGCGGATCCCGCTCGCTCTGCCTCAAGACGCACCCAGAGCCGGGCCGCGCCATGCTGGGATGGGCTGGCCGCCCAGCCCCTCAGCCGGGCCCCTGCAGCAGCAGCCCAGGCCCCTTACTGCCCTGGCAGTGACCACAGTCAACCGGTCACTGGCCTGCCCGGGCCCTGCAGTGGCCCACCTCACTCACAGTAAAGGCCGCTCCCAAGAAGTGGCCCCCAGGCCCCCACGACGCTCTGCCCTGCCCTCCCTGTCTCGGAGGCCAGCGTGGCAGCAGCCTTGGACCCCACCCTAGACGTCCCATGAGACACCCCCTACCCACTCCAGCCCCCTTCTTCTTCTGCCTCTCACCCGTTCCTCAGGACAGAACACCGCCCCAAATGCTTTGCGTCTCACCTGTTTACTTTGGCACCTGCGTCCCCCACTGGACTCCAAGCCCTGTCAAGGCCCAGCTGTCTCCCTGTGGTCACCGTGTCCCCCCGGCACCCAGAGCAGTGTCCGGTAGAGTCAACGATCAGCTAGTACTTCCTAAGCAAACGGAGCAACAAACCCAAACCCTTCTTGGTAATGTGGTTTCTTTTCCACGTAGCTGTGTCCACTGTTAAGGGACATGTACGTCCTTTGTACATGAACCAGCATCAGCAGTCGCACGGAGAAGTTATACAGAAAAGAAACATGGAGCAAGGAAAAGCTGGCGTTAAACCCGGCCGGACACTGTGAGAGGCCTAGGCCTCTGAGCCTGCGGCAAAATTTCGCTTCTCGAAAGGGCGACTAGCAAGTGTTTGTAGACACACGAGCGCCCGCCCGAGACTGCCTTCTAACTAATCCAAAGAGCCGGTACAGAATGGGAAGATAAATCTCTCTCCGACGGTTTGATTCAGTGCTACCTGTTCTCGGGCCCGTGTCCCCTCCTCTAACGCCCATCAATACGGAGCAGCCCACGCTCCTGGAGCGACGAAGCAGATATTAACGGCCTCCAATTTTCCCGGTGTCACTTCCTCCCACGGCCCCCGTGTCTGCACAGAGCAACTCCATTTTCTCGATGGCTCAGGTCGAAAAACCACACCGTGTCTGTCGGCCTCTGACACGGCGCTTGTCCACTCCATCGGCAAGTCCTGTCTGCTCAGCCAGAAGCCGGCCACATACTCCACGAGCAGCGTCCCTTTCCTGAGATGACTGGCAGGGAGGCACTGAGCGTGGCTGCGCGTGGCTGCGCGTGGCTCCTGCCCTGAGCGCATTCTCGGTGTGGAGGAAGGACGCTGTCAACCCCACGGGGACAGCGCAGACCGCGCACCGTGAGACCTGTGTATCGGCGTGTCCAGCAGCGTCCCTTACACACAGGTGCACACGCTCCTCATGGGAAGGAGGTGCGTCCCTGTACGCTGACACCAGGGGCCTGAATGTGTCACCGGCTTCATCTGAGACGTGCCTGCAGGGACAGGTTTGAGCTCAGGGTCGAGGCCTGCTCGCCCGCTGAGAGCACCCCGTCCCTTGCCCTAGAGGAGAGCGTCTCGGCTGCCACCGCACTTCCAGCCACAAATGGGACAGAGCAGCCCCGCCGACCGGTGCCCGTGGGCCAGACAGCGATGCCACCGCCACGTGCGCGAGCTTCAGGCCTGACGGTGGACAGCACGACCATGGCGAGTGCCAATCTGGAGGAAGAGTGACTGGATGAAGAGGTGACGGCAAGTTCGATTCTGCCTGGAATCGATCAGGGCCACTTCCTGCCCAGGCGACTTGCAGGTGGGTCCCACACCACACGTGCCACACTCCAAGCCATGTCACTGGTGCAAACCAAGGGGTCTGAGAAGGAAATGCTCCAGGTGAGGCCGTGCCCGGAGGTGCAAACACCTTTGAACACTGCTTACGACCTCCCAGCCCACAGATGATGAGCGGCAGAAAGAGACGGGCACGGGCGCGCCCCTGCGCCCTCACGCTCCCTCTTCTCCTGGGACGCCTGCTGCTGCCGACCACGGCCAGCCTATACCCAGCACTGTCACCTGTGTTCCCTCCATGGCTGGACCGAGTCGGTCCTGACCCGCCCCCCTCCCACGCAGAGCCGGAAGCAAGCCCTGGAGCGCAGGGGGGCAGAGGGGCTTATCCGAGGGTGCACAGTGAGTGGGGGTGAGGTGGACAGCCAAACAACGTGGACCCTGGAGAGCAGGTGATAGCAACGGGCAACTTCAGCCTAGTGCCCCTGGGGACCCTCTGCAGAGCCTACAGAAGGCCCCTGGGAGATCACGGCACTGAGCCACCACCACCTGTCCCCCAGCACTGCTAACTCCCCTCAGCCACTTCACGGATCTGTCCACCTCCCGAGTGCCAAAATCAGATGCACCTAGGGACACAGCCAATGCGTCACCCGTGTCAGCTACAACTGGGAGACGAAAGCATCTTCAGCACAGGCCTTTGTCCCAAGGGACTGGCTGCCCAGCGCACACCGGGGTAACACGTCCCAGGCATGCCATCGCCCCTCCCCGTGTCCTGCTCTTTCCCCTAAATTCCCGAGTTCGGGGGCTGCCACCATCCTCCCCACTTCTGAGACTTCAGCGCTTCAGACCGAGCACGGACTCTGAGTCCCAACAGCCCTCTCCCTGGCCACCTTCCTTCCCACTGCAACAGTCTCTGCCTCCTCTCAACCCTGATTACTCTCCGACGCGCCTTCCACACTGTGACGTCAGCTCCAGCTGCGGGGGGGCGGGGGGGCCTGCCTGGTGCACCCCTGCGCCTCCAGAGCCCACACGTGTGGTCCCTGGTGCTTCACGATGAACAGGTAGTTCACGGGGAGAGGGACCCGCCAAGCCCGCCTGGTTGTCACCAAGGCAAAGGCCAGTCGGAAACCTCAGCTCACAGCGCCACCCTTCCTGGACAGCCCCACTCACACGAGGGCATGCCAGGGGCCCTGAGTCCCAGGTGGCCCGGGACGGGGAGCAAGGCGGGTGGCAGGGGGTGGAGGGATGGGGGGTGGAGCGAGCGGTGCACAGTACCTGGCTGGTCAGCGGGCTTCAGTACATCTGCTGTGCTTCTGTCCGGCCACACAATTTTGCAACCCTGCTCCCAGCCCTGCTGGGCCCCACCCACCACACCCCTCCGCTCCAGCCCTGTGACCTCCCTGCCTCGCCCACCAGCTCAAGGATACCCCCATCAGTGCTGGCCCCAGGGGACAGTTCTCTTGCTGGTGCAGCCAGAATTCCCTCCCCGAGAGCAGAACATAAAGATTAACTAGGTGAGGAAATTTCTCCCTTGGCTCCGAAGCTGGGGACATTTGTCTGACCCAGCACATATTCTCCAGGAGACAGGCTAAATTAAAATACTAATGGACGGCTGTATCTAAAATATATTTACCAATGATTAACAGCTTGGTAGGTGATGTATGTTCCAATAATTTCTTATTACGATGTGGGGAAACCTCAATAAATATTCTCGGGGTAATTAGCGGGTATTTACTTAACGTTCAGCTGTGTTTTCCCGTACACCGGAAGGTGTCGTCATGCCAGCCAGGCCCCTCTTGGGCACAGAGAAGGAGCCAGACTCAGCAGCCACCGGCCTCGGCTTCTCCGCAGGAGACAGGGTCCCATCCCCTGAGGCCAGCCCTCCTGCAGACACGTCTGGCACAGTCTCACTGAGTAGTGACATAGCATTACAAAGAGTACGTGTAAACATTTGGACTTGCGGCTTCTCTGCTATTTCTGAAAATCGGGGAACACGAGCTCTCTTCCAAAGCTCCCGTCAGTGGGACCCGAGTGCACAGTCCCCTGCAGTTCGTCACAGCCACCCACTGCGTTGTGGGGTTTAGTTAAAGACCAGCTCGGGCCCTCCAGCTACTTAAGTCTGAGTTCTGACAGACTCTGACCGGTCCCGCACTGGGCCACCCCAAGGATGATTCCAACACGGCACAAATGCCACGAGCAGAGATGCCGGCAAAGGAAGGAGGAGCGAGGACCCCTCGGAGCAGAGGGGACCACTGGTCAGACTTCTGTGAGGGGGGAGGGCTGGCCCAGGCCACCGAGTCACCCTCTAAGCCTGGCCACGCTCAGCCTCTCTAAACCTGACCCTAACCCCTCACACACGCCCCTACCTACAGAGCACAAGCCGCAGGGCACAGGGGCCTGGGCGGCAAAGACTGAAGCTTCCGCCAAGGCAGGCGGCAGGAAGCGCGTGCTGTCCGCCAGACCAGGCCGCAGCAGACGCTGGGGCGGCAGCTGCAAAGCCCCCCTCGAGGCGGCAGTCCCCGGGCACCTGCACCCAGCTCCCCGCCGTGGCATTCCCCGAACCCACTTTCCACGGCTCTGTACTCATCACAGAACGCGCTGCCTGCAGTGACAACCCTCGAATACCGCGGGGTCACGCAGGGTCTGTGTGCCCCTCACGTCACAGTCTGGGCCGGTGAAGTCGCAGTGGGATCTGGACAAAGGCTGTGAGTGGAAAGATTTGAGTTTGGCAGAATTGAAGGCTGTTTGTCCAGACCGGCTGGAGCAGTTGGGGCTGCGTCACCCCTTCTGTCTGTTCTGTCCTCTCCCTGAGTGAGCAAACGCTGTGGCTAAACCAACAGACATCTTAGCCCAGCACGCAGTAGGTGCTCAACAAACACTTATGGGGAAAGTTTTTCTACTGGGAAAAGTGGTGAATCAACGAATAAAGGAACACAGGTCCAGCATCTGGAAGCCACGATCCGCCTTTTCTCCAGCACTGGGTAAAGCTGTTGGCCCCAACGAACTCCTGGAACACCTGTCCTCCCTTGGCACAGCCAGGTGGGCTCAGTGAAGGTTCTAATAAAATGACAGGAATCCATCAAACTGGCTAGACATGAGTGACAGGTCAGCGACCGTGACATCCACCACGAGAGCAGACTATGACAGGCAGGTGCCGGTGGGACAGCTCATTCGGGGTGCAGAGCTTGCCCGTGAACCCTGACAGGCTCTCCCACCTCCACCTCTGTGCAGTGGGGTGGAGGGACCTCCCTCCTGAAGTGGCCATCAGCATCGGGTAAGTCCACGACAGACGGGAGCCGAGTGTTCAGAACTGTGCCAGGCCCGTCGCCTCCACACTTCCGACCACATCACTCAGAAATCAAAGCCACTTCCTGAGCCACAGCAATCAGGAGGCCCCATCACAGGTCTGCCTTCGAGGACCTCAAGGACAACAGTCCTTCTCATCCTGTCTGCCAGCGAGACGCCATTGACTCACCCAAATTTCACAAAACGCTTCTGCCACATCCTTTGCTTTGGGACACCAAGGACACAGCCACCAGCAAGCACAGGAAAAATACTCAGATACCAGCCACAAGTGTCAGTCTGCTGAACCCCAGAGTGCTACCGTCCTCCAGGGATGGGCTGCTTCCCGTCTTCATCCCAACAGGCAGGCGGTCCCAGCTGTCTCTGCAGCAACCTTGACACAGCAGATACACCCCAGGGGGCTTCTGGAACTTCGTAAAGTGCTGAGATCCATTCCTTTTATGGGCCCCCAGGGAGAGTACTATGGGGTCCCAGGAGGCCAGTGCCCTCCCTCACTCCATGCCCTCCATCAACTAGAGCCCTGAGTTGGTTAACCAGCTGCGGCCCCAGGAGACTTCCCAAGTGTGGAAGCCATTTGTCTGCCTGCACGGGGCTGAGCCTCTGAGAGAAGTAAATGTCAGGCAGGATCAATAACACTAAACAGACCGGAGAAACACAGCCCGGGCCTCAGAGTGCTCGCTTGGCCAGAGCACCGGAGACCACGATGGACAGTGGTGACAGACGCTGCAGTCGGCACACCTGGCAGCCTGGGCAGAAGGAAGGGAAGCCGGGCTGAGCAAGAGGTCGGAGGGCCGTGGAGCAGCTGGGCCTGCAGTCCGGTCAGAGGCCACGTGAACCTGCCGGACGGCAAGCTACTTTGTGGACAGCACAACGCTCGGGCTCTGGAACCAACATTCCAGATTCAAATCCACTCTGCCTCTGGCCAACAGGGTGACGCCGAGAGGCTCCACAAGCTCTCTGATTTTCAGTCCCCGGCCCTGAAAAGTGGGGTTAACGGCAGATTCACTCTGTAGGACCTGTGACAATTGAATGAATCAGTGCACGTGAGGCACGTGGAGGTGTCAGATGAACAGCGGCCAACGCGGAAACGAGGCGGGAGGCAGGTTGCTCGCTGCCAGAGAGGCGGCAAGCACAGCAGGGACTCACAGGGCCTGCCACCGAACGGCTCCCAGTCACAGGCCGGGTCCTTCACCCGGCCTCGGCAGAGCAGCGCCCACCCATGTCCAAGCACAGTGCACGCATGACACCGGGCTTTGCACAGCACATGCAATTCCATGTACATTACCCTAATTCTGGCACTCTGTCATTTCCTCAGTCACGACATGCTGACCTTGGAACCTGATCTCCACACAGAAAGCGACCGTCCAGGTTTCACTCACCTGCCAACTGAAATGTTTGGTGGGGGCGACGCAGAAACTCAAGGGAGAATTCTGGAACCCACCGGCGTGTCTGCCCTGGGCGGTGGTAGGACAGACACCGTGCTTGGTGCGCGTCCCTCCTCGAGCTAATCTCCACTCTGAAGCGCCAGGAGCTTCTTAAAGCCGGCAGGGGAGGCGGGGAAAGGCACAGAGGCAGACACACAGCAAAGTGAGGGCCTGCTGTCAAGTAGCGAGTCCACTCTGACAGCGCCACTTCTGGCCCAGGACCTGGTCCTTCTCCCGAAAACCTCTGTGGTCTGGTCTCTGAAGTCTGGGCGCTCTCGTGAGCATCCAGAGATTACAAAGGAGGCATCTCGGTACAGGTGTCCAATCCACGGGGCCTTTTGTCACTTTACTGCTGTGGGAGTCGGGTCATCCCCAGGTTGAGGTGTGGTGACGGAGAAGACTTCACTCAGTGCAAACATATCAACTGTGGCACAGCTGTGAGGTGCCCCTGACGTGCTGCAGCTCACCCCTCTCTAGACAGGCAGCCCAGCTCCGTTCTGTTCTGCTCCCCGCGGTCTGCCACAACGACAACCCTCAGTGTCCCTGTGGCAGCCGTGGAAACACAACCCCAAGAAAAGGAAAACATACTCCTCCAAAACTGAGGGGAGCTGACTTATATAGAGGAAAGGCCCCGCCCCTAGTCCCTGATTGGTCTGTTCTCATGCAAATGAGGGGGCGAGTCCAAATCCTCACAGTTTCATTGGTCTAAAAGGCAGTGTCCTGATTGGTTGGAATGGAGCTGCTCTGATTAGTGAAGATGTTCGTAAGGATAGAGCTGCATGGCTCTGATGGGCCAGGGGAAGTCTCAGTCCTATGGGTTGAATTACAATTCCAGGAATTCCTTATAAGAGCTGGCTCAGCCAGCCGGAGCACAGGGCAGCCAGGCAGCTCGGTGCAGGCTTCTCCCTGAAGCGCAGCTTACGAGAGAGGCTGCTGCATTTTAAATTTGAGCCTAGTGAACCACCGGGAGAATCTTCTAAATAGGTATCTTCTTCCTTGGGATCGACAGCAGCCAGCATGTGACTCCTGGCTGCTGTGGCGAGAATGCTCACACTTGTAATAACCAGGAGGAGCTGGAGTAAGGGGGTGGTCCTTGGACCCCCCATGGCACCCCACTGGCCCCACCCAGTGTCCCAAACTCTAGGGACCTCAGCTTCCACTGAGGCTTCCAGGAAAGGGGGCTCCTGGTGAACAGACCAGCCGTGAGAGTCACAGAGCTGGATTTGGGAGGCTGAGGTCAAGCCAGATTTAGAAACACTGCCATAAAAACTGAGACATTGTCCAGTTGGGGAGACAGATGGGAAGAATGTGAGGTGGCCAGGGTCCCCCAGACCCTGGAGATTCAATGTTGGGGCTGCACGTCACCACCCTCAGGGTGACAGTTTACAGAGCACTTACAAAGTGCAGGCGCCATGCTAGTGGCTCTGCATTCACAAGCACAGCTCAGCCACTGCAGCAAACACACCGTAAGGTGAAGCCCCTTTCACAGACTCAGGATGAGGAGTACCTTGTTCAAGGCCGAGTGCAGGGGCCGAGATGCGAACCCCAGTCTCTGACTCCCCAACCCAAGCTGCCTCATGAAATCCTAGACTGCTCCCCGGCTGGGGCTAGCTAGTCTGGTTCCAGGCGTGTGCAGCCTCGCGGGCAGCTGGATGGTCTTCATTTGGGCAGCTGGGCAGGGCCCGCACCGCCTGGAGGCTGGCTGTCCACTTCTCTAAGTTTCTGAGACCGCGTGTGGGGAAGTGAGGGGTGAGGGCAGGTGAGCAACAGCAGGTGACCACATGGGAGGTGTTGGGGACAGGCGGGGTAACAAACACATGACAGTGTAACAATGTCAGCAGTAATTGCTTTCGCCACACTGTGTTCCCAGCTGCAACATGACTAACGGGGCTGCAGGTGTGACAAGTGGGGAAATTGTTTAAGATTGAAAGGCACAGCGGCGGGAGTGGCAGGGCTCTGAAGCCATGGCTCCCCTCCCTCTCCCCCACGGGACCAAGAAGAGAAGCCCCACTTGGTGCTGGAGCTGGGACGGGCTGAGAGGCATCAGCTGCTGCCACCCTCTCACTGCCTGCCACCTCCTCAGGCTTGCAGGAGCCTGAGCCCCTGCCATTCTGCGGCTCTCGACATATTAAAAAATAAAAGAATGTCCAGACAATCTCACAAGAGTCATGACACGTTTCCAGTGAGCCCACACATTTTAACACCCTCAGGGGGAAAAAAGGCAAGGCAATGTAATTATACTTTTCATGAGATAATTATGGGAGTTCTAAAATATTATCAATCCCGTGTCCCCTGTGGACAGTGAGGTTCAGGTATGGGACATAAATTTAAACTTTGAGAACAAATGACTCCTTTCAAACCGTCTGTGGATCTCTGAACATAATGGTGTATAGATTCATTTGCATATGACACCAGAAACTTAAATTGTATCTCTTTAAGAAGATGTGTGTGTGTGTGTGTGTGTGTGTGTGTGTGTGTGTGTGTGTGTGTGTGTCTACACACACGCACACCAGCACTTACCGTGCGCCAGGCGGGGGACACAATAACAGCTTCGCGAATAGTAACTATCATCATCCCCATTTTCCAGGCGAGGAAACCGAGGCAAGCAAGGGCCGAACGGCAGGGCTAGGGTTGGGGCACTTTTGTGAAGCCCCCGTGATGGCTGCGTCTTTAAGCCCTTCCAGAAGGTGAGGCAGACCACCTGATCACCCCACCACCACCAACACTGAGACACGGGCCGTGCAGGTCAGAATGGTGCCCCAAAGCTCACTACCACACGTGACATCTCCACAGCCTGCAGACCCTCCGAGGCTGAGCACCACCCAGCCCTGACCCGAGACTGCCCCACCCCCCTGCGGCTACTCTGCTTGGAACAGTCCGGCCAGGCATGGGCTGGGCACCGCCCGACAAGAGCTAATCAGGGCGGTGACAGCCCCCAGCTCGGATCTGCACCCACCACACCTCTCCCTTCAGGCACTGAGCTCAAATGCCCCAGAGCTCTACAATGCCACGCTTATTATGTCACCGTTTTCCTCGGCACTGGCAGTCTGCAAGTCCCATCTATCTCTTTGCATATCCATTGCCTGCCTCTGTCCATCAGGATTTAAACTCAGAAAACAAACAAAAAGCTCCATCCTAGTGCCTGGCGGCTGGCGCACAGTAGGCACCCAGTGAATGAAGTCCTCCCATCCGCAGCATTTTTGGGAAAAGGAGGAACGATGTTTCCATGAATTCACGTTCTCCAGAGACCTTTGCTGCAGGTCTTAGGTTGCTGTGTGGACTATGTTAAGACTCTAGTGGAGACCCTGGAGCAGTCGGCATGGAAACGGGAGCGGTCTGTTTCACCCGGGCGCGGACTGCAAGTGGCTGGAGCATGAAGGGTCAAACAGAACGAGCGTTTTGGTTTCCTCCTCCTCGCCAAGCGGCCCGGGCCCCGGGCTCCCGGCCGGTCTTGCCCCCACGCTCCTGCCAGGGTGGCCCGTGCCGTGTGCAGCAGGGAGGGGTGGGCTCCGGTGGGCCGGGGCTTTCCCCCAGCAGACAGACAGCGTTTGGGGGCCAGTGGGGCGGCGCCCTCGGCTCACAAGGGCCAGTGAGGGGAGGGGCTCGGGCCCAGCTCCACCCCACTCAGCGGTTTGAAACAACACAGCTCTGCTGTTTGATGGTTCTGGGGTCAGCCGTACCCAAAACAGGTGCCTGGGTTTCCGCGGGTCCCTGCGGAGAGCCCGGTCACCTCTTCTGGGTCTGCAGCTGCCTGCCTTCCTCAGCCCAGCCTCCCCCTTTGCCTTCAAGGAAAGCAGCTCCCTCCCTCTCTGCTTTGTCACTTTACCCCCGACCCCGACCCTCCTGTCTGCCTCTTACCAGGGCCCCTGTGATTAGATCAGGTCCCCGGGTCATCCGGGACGATATCTACTCCGAGATCCTTAACCCGATCTCACCCGCAAAGTCCCCTCCACCACGTGAGGTGACATTACAGGTTAAGACCCGCACACCATTGAAGGACCATTATCTGCCGACCACAGTGACTTTAACGTCCATCACCCCAACCCCCATCACAGTGGGGACGGCAGACACGGCGAGAGAATCAGAAGCAGCGTCCACGCCAAAGCGGTGGCGTTGCTGACAGGGGCTGGAGGGGGCCTCGTGGGGCCCAGAGTCCCTTCCGGGCTCGTGCAGCGTGCGAGGCCATGTCCCCAGCTCTTCCTGGAGTGAACTCATGGACCTGGCACAACTCCACCGGGCAGGCTCCAGTGTGAGCCCATCTCACCAACCAGGAAACGGGGCACAAGGCAACCAGGGTGCTGCCCAACCGAGCGGGCCGCTGGGGAGCTGGCCCCTCATGTGGGCCCCGGCCATCCCCTGCACACGGCATGCGTTGGTCGAAGCCTTTCCTGCCACAGCTTGGCTTCCGTTTGCTGAGTTCTTTGTGTGCAGTGTCACCCAGTCCTCCCACGATCCCGGACACTGCAGTGACCAGAGACTACAGGACCAGAAAGGCCAAATGGCAATAAAGTCAAACCAGAGCCCCAGACACTAAAATCCAGGCTGTCGCCACCACGGCCCCTGAGAGGGGTGGGCCGCTGAGCATCGAAGCAGGTCCTCCATCTGGCAGGGCTGCCAAGCTGTCCCCCACCCGCAGAGCCCCCTATGCCCTGCAGCTGCGGTCCAGGGACAGGGGAGGCGGCCTCAATAATGCACGACATTTGCTAGGTAAAGCGCGTCAACGAGGCTGCATTATTTGCAGCAAGCCGCCCACCCCAGCGATCCGTGGGCAGCCCTCCTGCGCCTGCCCACCCAGGCTCCTGCTCGTCCGGGTCAGTTTCCCAGCCTGGTCCTACAACCCCAGGATTTAAAGCTCCTAAGAGGCTCGGCCTCCACGGTGTGGCCCCATGGCTCTGGATTTGGGGCCCCTGGGGGCTCGGACTGGGGTCCCTGGCCTTGTAGCATAAGCGTCCTAAACCAGAACTCCCTTTGTTCATTCATGCATTCACCCGTTTGCTCATTTGTTCATTCACCAAATGCACTGAGCACTGCTGGTGCCAGACACACCGCGTGGTGACCAAGATGGCAACCCTCTCCCAGGGGGCTTTCCAGAGGGGACGTGGGTGCACAGCAAGGGACCGTCGTGACAACATTCAGAGCGGAGATGGGTGTCCCTGTCCAAGGTCACACATTTTTTGAAGCACAGAGCTGGCCTCAAAGCCTTTCTCTAAGCCCCATCTCTCAAAGGTACGGGTTTGAAACCCCTGAAATATTGAGCCACGTCTGGGAATCAGAAAATGCCTTCAGACTAAATCTCAGGAAGGAGTCACACGTGATGGGAAAGTCTGAACTTGGCACACGTGCTGGCGCATAGTAGGTGCTCAAACGATATGTATGGCAGGGAAGGAGAGAAGGCAGGAGGCTCAGTTCCAGAGGCACTGGTGTTTCTCGGCTGGAGGAGACAGTGAGGCTGACAGTTTTATTGTTCAATTGTTTTGTATGGATTTTGAATAAAAAATAAATTGGCTTCTTTTAAAGAGGACAATCCCGCAAGCCCAGGAGGCCAGTGAGGACTCGGGCGTGACTGCCCTTGACTTTTTCTTTGCAGTGGGAAGTCTCTGTCGCAGCCCAGCCAAGCAGACACAGAGCTTGTGGGGGTGGAGGTGATGACCTCCCAACTCCCCTCCCCCCGGCCGGCCTCAGGTCCTGGGGGACCGCGCTGAGGGAACCCAGCTGTCCTGCTCACCCCGACTTCGCAGCCCCTCTGCCTCTGTGATCTCGCCAAAGGCAGTGCCCCTGCCCCGCTCGCCTGGGACCTGGGCCAGCCCCTCCCTCGCATCTGTAAACCAGCACAGGGAACCCCCTGCCAGGAGTTTGGTGGGACTGGGTGTGTGTGGTGCATGCGGCACGGAGCCTGCCTCGAAACAGGTGCGTGCTGGCCAGTACATGACCCCACAGCAGGGCGTGAAGGGCCCTCAAAGGCACCAAGGCCAAGTTAGGGGGTAGAAGAGGGGACGCAGGGCCAAGTGAACTTGACTGTGGAAGGGGGCAGCCTGCCCATGAAGGTCCACCTACGACGTTTTGGGGGGCGAGTCACAAGCGAGCCCAAGAGAGGGCAGGGGCAGGAGACACCCAGATACCTGTCCGCACCCTTCCAGCTGTACTTGGAAGAAACTAACCTGAATGTTTTGCTTGATTAAGGGGAATGCATGGGCTCACGTGACTCTGAAGCCTGCTTCAAGCCTGGCTGAGTCCGGAGACCGCAGGACGGTATCAGGATCCATGTCTCTGCATCGCTGTCACACCCAGGCCGCTTCCCCCTCCAGGTGTGGCTTACAGCAGGGGCACGCTCTCTCCTGCTCGGCAGCCCAGCGGGCGGGGACCTCTCTCCAAGGGGGTCGTGTGAATGCCCCGGCACTGGCTGCCGTGGCCGGCTCAGGTCCCATGCTCCTCCCTGAACCCATCGCTGCATCCAGGAGGGGTGGCATGTGCGCACTGGTGGAGCCTGGGTCACTTGCCAACTCCTGGGACCAGTAGCATGAGCCCCGCCTGACCTAGCAGCACTTCGGGCGAGAAGGGTGACGTCACAGAGGACAACCAGGCGCTGTCTTAGAAGGTGGAGCAGCGGGATCTGGGTGGGCAGCCGGGCAGAGGCTCTGCAGCCCCTCAGCCCACGGCTGTCAGCTCTCTTGTCTCTGTCCAGCTTCATGTGACCCCAGACCCTGATCTGGAGGGTCCAAGCCCCCCCAATTCTCAGAATGCTGGTTGTCCCCCCCATTCTGTGCCTTAAGACAAGCCCCCTCGCCCACCACACTGCTGGCGGCCCCCACAAACTAACTCAAAGCGAGTTCCGTCCCTGTGAGTCGTCTGGGGTGAGCTGGCGTCACCTGCACAGCCCTGGGGCACAGCCTCTGAGGCCCCCCCACCTTTGCCCTCAGCTCCAGACTCTCTGCTCCCTCCTATGACAGGTGACCTTGGCAGCCGCTGAACCATGACCTGGACTCGCCCCGTGGCACTTCCTGGCCACTGGGGAAGTCACACCTCCCAAACGAGCACTGAGACCACAGTGTCCCGGACACAACGCCCCACCAGAGGAGGCTGGCCCCGATGACCAGAATCAGCGCAGGGTCCTCGAGGCCCAGGAAACAGGCCTACACGAGCCAAATCCAACTCACTGCTTTTCTCTTTCCATTTGCCAATTCTGATGTCACAGATGAACCCCAGAACTTCAGGGGCTCGCTATGACAGAACATTTTCTGTCCCACCTGACGTGGGTGTGCCCTGGCCCTTGGTGACACTGTTCTCAGGGAGTCAGAGACCCAGGTTCCTCCACCGGCTGGGCCCTTGCAGCCCTCCGCACCCCCTAGACCGGGAGAAAAGCCAAGAGAAAGTGCAGCCGACCTCCTAAGACTCCCAGCCCCAAAGCGGCCATCATCAGGTCCACTCAGAGCGCCCTGGCGAGTCCGGCCCCATGACGAGAGCTGGGGGCGAGGGAGATGGAAGCCCAGGGGCGACGCCATCAAGGGCACGGGGACGCACAACCGGACAGGGGACCAGCTGTCCTTGCCGCAGCTCCATGCCACAGCACCTTGAAGTGCCATCACTGGCCACCAGCACGGGTCGGCCGCAGTTCGGCTGGTCCGTGTTGGGCAGTCTCCACCCACAGTTCCCCGGCTGTGACCGCTGTGTTCGCCAGCAACGTATCGGGGCACCGCCATGTCCCAGCTGAGGGGCCCCCGGGGTCCGAGCAGCTAGGCTCGGAGGTGCACCCACGGGCGAGGACCCTCGCAGTGAAGCTGGGTCACACGGAGCGCCCAGATACTTCATTCGACACATGTGAACGTCCAAAGTATCCCATCAATAGAGAATCAAACTCCCAGCCCAGACTCCCCCTCGGAAAGTCTAGTAAAAGGCGGCTTCCAGGAGGATAAATCACATAGATTATGCTGTGGGCACGAAGCAGGGCCGGCCCACCCCCAGTGATACACAGCGCCAAGTGCCTCCGCTTACGGGCACGGAAAAGTTTCCTGATCTCACATTTAGCGGAAAATCGGATGGAAATAAGCTTCTTGATTAAGAAAGCGCTTACGTGGCGTTGTCTATGTACCAAAAATCACACCGAGGACCTTACACACGCCAACTCGAATCGGCCCCCACACCAACGCCGAACCTCGGAAGCTGCGTGACAGCGCCTGCACACAAACGCAGAGCCCGGGGCCCGGGTGGCCCCTCTGGGCCGTGCGCTAGCCCAGAATGCCTACGCGTTTCTTGTTGCAAAAGTAAACGAACAACTAAAGAAACCGCCGTTTCTGTCAGCACGTGTTAGTGGGGTTTTCCGTGCCCTGCAGCCAGACAGAGTCCCACCCTCACAACCCATAAATGGAGGGCGGGGACGGGGTCTACCCACTCCTGCCAAGGCGGGCGTGCAGGCCGGCAGCTCGGAGGCCGAAGGGGGCCAGGCTCTCCTCCGGGCTGCCTGGTCCAGCGCTCCTTCCCCGGCTCATGACCTTTACCCCCTCCCCAAGACACACACCAGAAGTCGCTGTGGCTCCCGCTCAGCAGTGCTGGCCTGGCTGGCCTGCCCCCAGGACGCGCCCAGGCCCAGGGGCGTGCCTCCCTGAGCACAGGCTCAGTCGGTTCACTGCCAGAGACACTCTGCATCTCTTCTGCTCATTGCAATGCAGTCACGTCAGAGCTGCCTGCAGGATCTGAACGCATTTTCTCATTGAGTTATGCTAAATCCTTCGGGGAAGGAGGAGAAATTATTTAAAACCTATAAAAACTAAAGCAACATTCTGGCTCTATATTTTAACTTTCTGATCATTATTTAGAGTTAACCTTTTCTGCCGCTAAATCACAAACCCATTTTGCTGTGTCTCAGGCAGCACGGGCCATAAGGCACGAGGAGGGAAACCCAGCAGGCAAGGAGCAGGCCTGGGAATTGCTCCTGGACTCGGTCGGATAATAGAAATCCAGGTGGCATTTTGCTCTTAGAAATCAAAGGTATTGGGAGGTGATTCATTGAAGCAGCAGAAAAGTGAATTGTGGCTGCGTTGTTATAAATATTAGAGCAATAGATTATGGGCGAGGTGTGCTCCTGTGGAATAATACACTGACTGGGAGGCTGAGGATTTATGAGGCGGGCAGGCGAGGACAGAATCCTGTGCCTGAGATCTCAGGAAATTATTTATTCCCTCCGAGTCTCAATCACCCCATAGATAAAATGAAAAAAAATAATAACTCATTCAATTGGGAGATAAGTACTATTATCCATCACCATCTTTTAAGTGGAGAAAACGAGGCACCGAGCAGAGGCCAACGCCTGCGTTCACTCAGGAAGGGCAGAGCGGGGTCCCGTCTCAGGCTTCAGCGAGAGGGCTGCTCGGCGGAAGAAAGAAGGTAAGGAATACAAAGTGTTGAAGACTGTGCGTGGCTCACAGTAGGTGCTCAGTAAACGCCGGATGGATCATTTCTATGAATATCCATTCATGGTTAAATACTATAATTTGTCTAAATAAGCGGCATCAAGAATCTCATCAATACACCAGCCTAATTCCTATTTAACATTTTTCCAGAGCAGCCTATACTGACCCCCAAGATCGGGGGGGGTGCCCCTCGTTTGATGTCCTTAGAGCACCCTGTATTTTTCCTTCATGGCATCGCAATGCAGTTAATTATTTATGTGAGTAGCTGTTTCGAGGGCCCCGTCCTGTCCAGCCCAGTAGGATTCAGAGGGCAGGGACCGGGCCCCTCTGCTCACATCTCCAGCAGCCAGCACGGTGCAGGGATGAAGTGCGCATCCACCAGCAACGCCACCTCCACCTCAGCACACCCGCCCCAAGGGCAGTGTCACACGCAACTGTCACCCCTCCGTGTCTGTGTCCCCCGCTGCCGTGGCTCTACTGGGGCCGCTTCTCTGCCTCCCCCTCCTCCCCGACATGTGACACGTTCGGCGCTCTGGGACTGCTGCTGAAGGAGGAGCTCGTGAAGGTACTCAAGACAAACCAGGCACCACAGAGTCACCCAGGCTTCCTCCTGAGGACTCGGCTCCAGGCCTCAGCCCCCGCGCACACAGCCAGCTAGAGCCAGCAGGGGCCTCGGCAGGACAAACGGATAACAGGCTGACCGCTTTGTCCTGCAGGAAACGGAAACCGAGGAGCAAGTCAGGAAGGGAAAGTGGGTGGAGCAGGAGGACTTGGAGAAAGGTCCTCAGTAACCCGTGGTCCAGACTCGGGGAGCCTCCCTCTGGCGCCCCGGACACAGAGCCTGCGACGGCCATGGACCCTTCTGACCAGGGTTTAATGAGAGCCCACACCCTAAATACTAGGCGCCAAGAATGTGGGGGGTCTCACTTGCTGCGTCTCCAATGCCTGCGCCCCGCCTGAAAACGCCAGAGGTGCTCCGTGCGGGTCTGTGTTCTGAGCAACCAGAGTCGACCAGGACGGAGGGCGGGGGACGTCCCCTCCTTGTCCTCAGCATTGAGTAAACGTCCGCCACGACGAGGCTGTCACGTTTACCGCACTTAATCCTCACGACTCCATCGCGAAGAGTCAGAAAGGTCTGTTCACCTGCCAAAGGTCACACAGCACAGGAAGCAGCGCAGGCTTGGAAAGCAGCTCTTCCGTCCGTCCGTCCGTCCATCCATCCATTCATTCTTCTTGTTGCTGAGCACCTACTATGTGCCAGGCTTCATGGTGGAGCCAAAGGGTAGGAACGCTGAACCAGACGCGCACTCCCGTGACGCGGGTGACGGTGGTGAGCGAGGGGCGCCTGGGAAGCACGTGCTGGGACTTGGCAGATCTCGGCGGGATCGGGCGCGGGCTGCGTGCACGAGGGACGCGCCGTGCACGCGGAGAGGGGTCGGAATCGCCGTCGTCATCAGCAGCAGACACGTGAAGGGCGCCACGTGTCAGGAGCGGCTCTGACTTAACGCGTCGCCTCGGCTGATTTGCTCGCAGCGAGCCTGGGAAGTGCGTGCGCCGCTGTGCGGCACACGGGTGAAACACGCAGGTGAGTCGAGGCTGGGCCGCTTGGCCAGGGTCACCGCCGCACGCTCGGCCACTGCGCCTGCCACGGAGCCACGGCGAGAGCGGCACCCAGAGACTTCTGCTTCCCCATCCTGGACCCCCATCTACCCGACACTAGGTGACGAGGAGGGGCAGAGCACCAGGAAGCCCCCGCTGGGTGCTCCTCTCCAGTGGTATCCGGAAGTCCCGGGTTCCAGGACATCTGGCTTGTCCTTGATCCGGCCTAGAAATGGAAATCGCAGCTCCTAACCCATCTCTGCTGCCTGCTTCAGGCCCTGGGCCTGGGCAGGGCCTTGTCTGCGTCCCTGAGTCCTCGTGCTGGGGAAGCCCCACAGCGCTGGCCTATGCACCGCTGAGGCCCGCACTGCTGGAGCGTCACACACTGAGACAGCCACCCCGCCTGGTCTGCAGCACCGCCACCCAGCACTGGGCACGGACGCCACGCAAAGCCTGTCGGGGCCTGTTAGAAAGCGGGGTCTCAGGTCTCACCCCGAATGCTCGGGCAAATCTGTATTCTAACCAGATCCCCAGGCAAGTGAGTGCATGTTCCAGGGACAAGCAGCTCTGCTCTGGGAATCTGCCAGACACAGCTGCATGTGTGACAGGTGACGTGGCTGCCGCAGGGCACACACCACAGCCTCCTGTGAAGGTGCACAGGGCGGCCACCCCACACGTCCATCAGCAGGACTGGCGACACCCCGGGGAAGCCCACAGAGCTGTAAGGGGCTGAGGAGATCTCTGTGTGCCAATACGAAGTGAGGTCCGAGGTGCACAAGGTGAGGAAAGGGGGTGCAGTGTGACCTCGGCCGCACGGACGCGCCTGTCTGCACGCCGCCCTCTGGAGCGTCCGCGGGAGCCAGCTGCCTGGGGGCCCCCTGGAGGGAAGCTGGGTCCCACCAACAGGCTGAGACAGAGCCACACTTCTGAACCTTGTGATTACGTCACCACGTCAACCGACGAGCCCTGTGAACCCAGGGCATGGAGTCCCGGGCCGGGCTGGCTGGGCAGTTGCTGGGTCTGCTCCTGTCTCTGTCCCCTTCTCCTGGGGGCCTGGTGACAGCCGAGGAGCAAAAGGGACAAGCAGGACACGCGGTTACCCCTGAGACCTGTGCTCAGAACGTGCGTGCTGTCACTTCTGCCACAGCAAGTCCCAAGTCAAAGGACGGAGACTAGGCGCTCCGGGAGCTTCAGAGGCACACGGCGAAGGACGCGGATGTGGGACGAAGAAGGACCGGGGCCAGTGGCTACACCACCCGAGGTACCCCAGGAATAAGGCATCTCCCTAAAACACATATTATTTAAATGTAGAAAGACAGGATGGAAGGAGTAGGCACCACACTCATAACCAACGGGGAGGCAGCGGAGACAGAGGGGCAGGCTGAACGCACCCGAGCCGGGGTCACCCGGGTCCCAGTGCTGGGGACACAGGAGGGGACGGGTCCAGGGCGGGGGGCTCACGTCTGCTCCCGTGAGAGGAAGAAGAGATAAAAGAACGGATTCTGCAGGTGCCCGTTCACGCAGGTGCGGCTCCGCGCCGGGACCTCGCTGCTCAAAGCCCCCTGGCGTCACTTCGCCCCTGGGGACCGCGTCCTGGGGCGGCCCCGCTCGACTGTCCCTACCCCCCGGCCCGCCTCCCCGCACCGCCCCTCTCGCGGCTGTGCCTGACTCACGGCCCCCTTTGTCCCAGCCTCTGGGTCTTGGTGCCGGCTGCCCGCTCCTTGAGGACGCCACCCCAGCTCTTGGCACGACTGGTTTTGCGTGTTGTTCAGGTGTCGCCTCCCGAGTCACAGCCCCTAAGTGGCCTTCCTGAGGGGGGCACACAAGGTCCCCCAGGGTGACGCACAGGTACCCCAGGCTGCCTGGCCTCTCTCTCTGCTCCTTGTGTCCCCAGCACTTGGTCTATTGGTCCCTCACGTCCCCTCCATCCAAGTGAAGCCCCATGGGGTCAAGGACTCGGGAACATCAGCATCTGCCGCTGCCTAGAACTCAGCAGGTGCACAATCAAGGACATAATGAGCACAAATGAGCTGAGGTGGTGGAGGTCAGGGGCCCCTCCCCTGCTGATTTCTGTTGTCTCTGAGCTTGGAGAAGAGATGCTGGCGGGAGGGGGCCGGACAGGGTGGGGGGTGAGAGCAAAGAGCAGAGCGGTTTCCGGGACACGGAGGGCACGCCCAGGCTGGGGACCGTGCGTGGCAGCGCCTGGGTGGGGCTCTGCCTGTGCAGGGGCCGTGAGGAGGCTGGGGGTTCGTGGCTGGAGCTCCCAGCAGGGTACGTGCTGGGGCCATGGCCGGGATGGCCCCGTCCCCCCACCCCCTCCGGGACTGACTGCTGGACTCGCTTCGGTCAAGGGGACTGCAGCAAACTTCACGCAAGCTCAGGCTTCTGAAAGGGCCGTGCGTGTCTGTGCCTCGTCCGGCCACTGTGCCCAGCTGTGAGACGGCATCCAGGAGGCCGAGGCCGCCCCAGACCTGCCAGCCGCACCGACGCCCCAGCTGGCCACAGGTTGCGTGAGCAGCCAAGCCTCCCGACCGACCCACAGACACGTGCGAAACCATGAAAGGTCGTTTTAAGTCACTAGCTCTAGCGGGTTGGTTGTGTGGGGTTACGGTGACACTGGATAACGGACCCAGGTACAACAAAAGGACCCAGACCTGAAGCAACCGAGGCTACTGGCCAGTGAGCGGCTGAGTCTAAGTGATTCTTTCCACCACGTCACTCAGCAAAGGCCACCCAGAGGCAGGAAAGGCCAGCCCAGGGCTCCCGGCTGCGGAAACGGAACGCCGAGCTCGGTCCTGCAGCTTCCCCGAATCCCATGCACGAACCCCGGGAGTCTGGCTGATGAAACGGAGGGTGCAGGTTCCGGGACTGTGGCACACAGGCCGTCGGAGCGTCGTCTCATCTAAGCCTGGCAGCAACCCCAGGTGAACAGACCTTGTCCCCACTGAACAGACGGGCACACGGGGGCTCAGGAGTGTGCAGTGCTTGTCTGGAGTCAGTCACACGGCTGGTGCGTGGGGTGAGGGGGTGTCGGTCAGTCTGACTGCAAAGCCCCAGCTGCTTCCGCCACACAGGCCTGAGAGAGCTCCACGGAGCAGGCCACGCCCAGCTTGTCCCCTCTCCGCCGCCTGGTGCCCAGCCCGCTTCTCCCCTGCCCTAAGCGTCCTGCCCAGTGTTCAGCCGTCCGCCCAGCCCCGCTGTCTGAATCTCTTCGGTAGAGGAAAGGGAATCTGGCGGCCACCTCTGCACACAGCTTTAAGCGCACACACCGGCCAAGCTTCACGGGTTCGGCTGCCTGTAAACCCGCTTTGCGTGCGCACCCTACGTGGACCGCCATGCCGGGGCCCGCTGCTGCTGTCTCCCAGGCTGGGGCTCAGCTGCTTGCCAGACTCAGAGGGTGACAAACCACCGGGGCCTCGGTTTCCTCCTCTGCAAACGGCAGAGTCACAGCAACGTGTGAGGAGGTTGGGAAAATTAAATCAAGCAGCGCAGGCAAAGCTTGGTGCTGTGACTCGAGGGACAGGGTGATTCAAAGGAAGAAATGAGACGCAAAGAACGAGGCTTCGTGGCTTCGAAGCACTGGGTCCTGATAAACTCAAGGTATAAAGTCACACTGCAAGAAACAGACTGGAGAATGACCAGATGAGGAGCCAGCGAACCAACGGGGAACCAACGAGCAGGTAACAGAAAACCAGCTGACACACGAAGAGGGCTTCGCTGGCTCATGACCGACAGGGCCGGACGGACAGAGACTTCAGAGGTGGTTGACCCAGGAGCTCATCGGTGTCAATCAAGACAGTCCCTTATCCTCCCTGCCTCCGATGGAGGCTGCCCAGACCAAGGCTGGACGCCGTGTGGACACAAGGTGGCTGTGGGCACTGCCGGGGGCTTTGCGCAGGGGCGGCGGGCAGCATCCTCCGCCAACATCCTGTGTCATCTCATGAGCCCAGAACGAGGCACACGCCCACCTGGGAACCAACGGGTTATGGAAGCTGGGCCAATGAGAGCTTCTCTAACCAGAGAATGATTCGAGGCGCTGCGTTTATGCCACAGAGCAGACTGGAAAGAGAACAGACGAGGAGCTTACTAAAAACTATCCTATCGACCCTACATTACCCTTTCTCAGAGCAATGTTTCTGGGACTTTTGTGGGACTTTATTCATTCGACGATTACTTCCTGAGAAGTTCCTGTGGGGCCTCACAGTCAAGGCAGCTGTCACCGTCTCTTTCGGATCATGACATCCAGACAGCAACGTGGCTCCCCAGGGAGGTCCGGCCGGCACAGAGCGTCGGGGGCTGTTAGCTCCAATGGTGGCAGTAAAAAGAAGTAGCCAACGTTTGTCGAGGAGTCGCTATGTGCCAAGCACCGAGCGTTTCGTTCATTAGCTCTCCATGCTTGCAGCCCGTGGAGGCGGACCCTCCGATACCCCACTGTACGGACGCTGAGGCGGGCTCAGGCCGTGGAAGGGACACGCCAAGATCACACCACCACCAGGGAAGGAGGCTGGGGTTTGAACCCAGGCGCTTGACCAAGACTGGACGCCGAGCCACCTCTCCATCCACGATGCCGTGGATGCCCACCCGGGCCTGGACCCGAGTGGTCACTGGCGCTCGGAAACGTGTGCGGACTGCGGCCCTCCAGGCAGCTTCGCTCATTCTCCAGCAGCCACTCTGATGCCCGCGCACACCGGACCCTGCGTGAGTGCCGGGCCAGCGGCCGCCAGCCTCGCGAAGTGCACGCTCGGCTCTGCCTCGCTGGTAGTTCTGAGCGCACAGTCAGCTGCAGGCTCACGGCGGTCACGTGCGGTTGCACAGCCTGTGCACCGTGACACCCGACAGCTGGGGCGCGTGGGCTGCAGCCTCCCCTCGCTCCCCTCACCAGCCCTGTGCTCTGGCACTGGGCTGCACCTGTCCGAAGCACACCTTTCTGTAAGGCAGGTGCTGGCAGAGCTGCTGCCCCCTCCCCCACCCGTCCCACCGGCCAAGGCCTGGTTTCCGGAAGTGCCACCGCTACACCGTGCCTCTTGGCCCCGTCGTCTGTCACACGAGAGTTTGTCTGCCTGCAGCGGTTCCTCTCCAGAGCTGGCGGCGAGGGCTTCCTCACGAGGGCCAAGGTGTCTGGCACTCGCCCAGGAGCCTTGGGGACCAGGACACCGGGCTCTTTGGGGTGAGAGACTGCTCCCCAGTGACGAGAGTCAGGGGTCCACCAGCCAGGAAGTTGCAGCTCTGCCTGCCTCCGCCCGAGACCCAGTGTTGATGTGGACGCCAGCAACGCCAGGACACGTGGCAGGCACTGTCAGCTCTCCATGTGACCCCTACGGTCCCCTCTACGGTCACCACGCACACCAGCTCCCATGTGCTTACCCCACAGCCAGCACCTGTGCCTCTCTGGGGCCCTGCCCCCTCTTGGCCCGTGCACACGAACGCCAGCAGCAGCTGGGGGTTCACGTGGCCCTGTCCCCCGAGGCCCTTCACCAGTGAGTGGTGTCTGGGGAACACACTCCGGCTGCCTTCCCCAGCCTGGTCCAAGGAGCAGGTGTCCGTCCGCACACGGCCTCCTCTGGTGCCCTGTGGAGCCGGGCTCTGTGGGGCCGGCCTGTTCCATGTCACCTCCTCGCTCACAGAACCAGAATGGGGACTGAGGCCATCGGCCAGGCCACGCACGCCGGGCGCCCCAGTGCCCAGACCCAGGAGCCTCGTCCCTCCTTTCCGGGGACGTGGGCCAGCACCACCTGGGACCAGCTCCATCCACTGGCTCCTGAGGGACTCGGTCGCTCTCATTTTTTCCTGACCTCCGTGAAACACGATCTGCGAAGCCCTCTCTCCCACTGAACTTGGGTGGCGGTGTCACGGAGTCCCCAGGATGTTGCTCTGACAGCTTTATGGGGCACTGGCTGCCGATGTTATATGTGTCCTCAGATATACTGTGTGTGTCCCCATAAAAATGATTGGTTTTAAGTTGTTATTCTAATATTACTGTGATTGTAACATTGGAGCCGACAGTCTCCAAAGGGGATGAGCATCGAAGGCTGATGGATGTGAGCGAGGAGGCTCCGGCGGGCCGCTGTCCAGCAGCGGGTGGGAGCTCAAAGCCCACAGTCCTGATGTTACCACAAAGGTAACGACTAATGAGTGGTAGCATCGTAAATAATCAAAACCACCTCACAGACTGGCTAGAACCAGACACGCTCGTGTGGCCTGAGAGGAAGCAAGTGGCCGGTTCCGGGGTCCCAGGCCCCATGCAGAACTCCAGCTCAGGGAGAGACAGTGTCCCCAGAACGCCCTAGGCAGTGGAGGGGCTGCTCTGGCTCTCTGCCCCGTGATGGTGGGTGCAGTGGGGCACCATTATCCAACCCTGAATGCCACACCACCCGTCACCACTGGGACAGTCACCCCACCAGCCACCTGCTGGAGACGGCACAGGCCGGGAAGTTAGGGCAGGACTCGGGGATCACCGGAGCACTGAAAAAGGGGGCGGGGGCTCCTGGGTACCACTCCCAGGACAAGACATGAGGAGACTAGCTCAGGGAGCGACGATGAGCTGGTTGTACACCGGTGGCCTTGACATCATTCAGTGACGAGAAGTCCCACCGTGACCCCTCCGGGAACCCTCCCCGGGTCGGCTGACCTGCGGGCAGCGGCAGGGACAGCGGGAGAAGCGAGGTCCTGGCACCGGGCGAGGGCCCGGCCTGCTCGGGTCAGCTGGGGCCTGTGGGCAGCGGGAAGCACTGGGCTTCTGTCCTCAGCACCGAGGCCATGGGGGGTGTCAGGGAAGGGCGACCTGAAGGGACTTCAGTTTTAAGGCTCACTCCTTCTGTCAGACGCTAGACAGCCTGCAAAGGTGGGGTCAGGGAGACCAGTTAGAAGGCAACCGCAGTGGTCCCCATGAAGCACACATGGGAGGGGTGGGCCCCCCAAAAGATGCCAAGCAGACAAGACCACCCCCCACGGACCTGCCTCACCCTGCGGATCGGTTAGCTGCTGCCATGGAAACGCCTTGGCTCCTAGGTCTCATGCTGAGGCCCAGCCCTACGGGGCCATGACTACTGAGGGACGAGGTTCCTACAGCAAGTGGGGGGCTCCCAGGGTGGCCAGCAGAAACACAGGCTGCTTCTTAAGGCCTGGGCTCAGAACTGCCACCTCGGCCCTTCAGCTGACACTCCACTCACCGAAACAAGCCCCTGACCCGGCCTGACACGGGGGGTGCGCGAACCTGTGCTGAACAGCAACCCACCGGCGCCCGGCTGGTCCCCACACCCCTCTCCTGCCCGCGGTCCCCTCCCGCACCGACCAGTCCCTTCAGCTCGCGGGCCCGGCACTCGGCACTTGTTACGTGTACCCACGTGTGACGTGCTTAGGTACACGATATCCTTCAGCCCTCACGACACTAGCAAAACGGGTCGGTTTTCCTCCGCCCTGCAGATGAACGAGAGGCTCGGAGAGGTGACGCGGTTATCGGAAAAGGCCCAGGGAGCAACGGAGCCAGGATCCGAACCCCGAAAAGCTGCCTCCAGAGGAGCCTGGCACCTTCGCCGCCACACGCCCTGGCCTCCCGGGCCCGACACACAACGTGGGGGACACAGGAGTCGCCTCGAGGACCCGAGTCCTCAGATGAATGCGCGAAGCGAGGAGCCAGCATGGGTCTCAGCTGGGTGGGTGGGAGCGAAGGGCTTCCCAACGCGCCTCGGTCCCCTCGCCTGGGAAGCGGAGGCGCCGACACATGCGTGAAGAGCAGAAACAGCCTGCCCGGCCGAAGGTGACCCCCAGCAGCGAGGGGCGGGCCCCGAAGGCCGCCGGGAGGCAGTGACCCACGGGCTGTACGCGCCGTGGAGGACGGTCAGGCGTGTCCACGCGCAGCCCCAGAAGAGCGCAGCGGACCCCCCGCCTGAGGTGAGTGTGTCGACGGCCTACAGTTCGCTTTCTGAGCCCCTCGTCCGTCACGCTGACAGAGGGACAGCCCGCGGAGCACTTCAAGCCCATTTGGCAAATGCAATTAATTTCTTCAGCATTAAATTGTCTTTTCCTAATTGTCCATATGGACAGCCAGGCAGAGGGAGAAGGGGGCAGCATGAAAAGGCTGTTCGTGTCACTTCTCTGCCAGTGGTGGACTCACGGCTATCCAGTCCCCACACCGGAACCAGACCGAGACCCCCCAGCGCCCACCTGTCCAGGTTCCTGGAGCCTCTCGCTGCGCCCTGGGGAGGGGCGGACTCCAGAGCTGGGCACCGCTCCAGCCCACGCCGGAGTGCGGCCTCACCATGGACAGAGCCACAGTGAGTCCTACTGGCCCAGGTTGAAGCTCACACGTGCCTGGAGGAGGCCGTGACAGCCTATGCCACAGGCCCCACCTTCCCACACCCCGGCCCGGCCCGCCCAGCCCTGCATCTTTCTGAGTTTCTGCATGGGCTTCTCTCTGCCACCTCCCTGGCCATTCCCTGACCTTCTCAACATGGCTACGCCCTGAGCCACTCGTGGTCCTAAAACTAGTGGGCCTGGTCCAGCCGACAAACCTCCTCCCTGAAAAGGGCCCACTGTCGTGTTGTGTGACATGCCCCCGACACTCACGCCCATCAGCCAGCCCGAGGGGGTCCCTCCGGTTTTGCGTGTTCATGTGGACTCCTGGGTGCAAAAACCAGACCCCCCCGCCCCACGCAGACTGGCTTGAGCCCAGTGGGTACATGAGCTCGTGAACGCACGCTGCGAGGGAAGGGCCCAGGCTCCGAGGGACCTGGTGCTCACACGAAGGTGACTGAGGCTGCTGCTCTGCCTCCATCTGTGGGGGCGGAGGGGAAGCCTCAGGTGGCAGGGGTGGGGGGCAGTCCCCAGGAAGAATCGGGGGGCTGCTTCTAGAGCAGACTCTGCAAACGTCCCAGACATCAGGACCCAAAGCTCACTCACCAGGTGGGCTTGTCCTGAGGACAGTGGGGAGGGTCTGCAGAGTGGTGTGAGCATGAGAAACGGAGCACAGTGCACCCAGGGAGCACAGAGCAGTGTTCCCCCCAGGTCACCGAGCACTGCCGATGTCTAGCTTTTGCGAGGCCCGACGCTGAGGGTGTCCCCTCAACTCCAGAGGGAAGAAAGAGACTGTCCCCTCCCTCCTCTCCCAGTCTGTGGAGTCACGGAGGCCGGTCCCCTCCTCCCCACCAAACCCGGTGGGACCTGTCACCGAGGCCTGGCCAAGAGCTCACTCCACGGCCCCCAGCCAGTGGCTGGTTCGGGGACGGGCACATAGCAAAGCCAGGACCTTTGCCAGAACCTCAAGACCAAGACCATCTCTTTCCACAGGACCCCATGATTAGAGCCCATGTGACCCCAGAGCTGCCGGAGGCCACGACAGAGCCAGAGGAAAAGCCAGCGCCGGGGTTGCAGCCCAGGCAGGCGGGGACGTCTCGATGGCACTGCTTGAGCTTCTCGGCCCAGCCACGCCTGAAGACCGACTCTGACGGGAGCCTTGGCATGCAAAGCAATAAACGCCCTTTTCTTGCTTAAATAAGTTTGGGTCCGGAGGTGTGGCCTGTGGTGTTCTCATTGACAGTCTCTCCCTAGGGCCACTTTCTCCCCTTTGGTCCCTCTGTCTGCTTGGTCATCAGGAGGAAGTGACTGAAGTCAAGAGAAGCCGTAGGGCCCAGAGCACCACAGAGCCACCAGCTGTCGGCCAGACCCCACCCTCCAGGTCCCACGCCGTTAGGACAGGACCTGCCCTCTGCCGAGCCCCATCTGGGTCCCAGGTCGACGCCCCCTCACCCCGTCTCACCATGCCCGAGGATGCAGCTAGAGCCCAGCACGCGGCCTGACTCCTCGGCTCCTCCAGGGGTTACAGGCCACCGTCCCGTTGGTGCCTCGTGCCATGCAGGGAGGGGAGGGGTGGGGAGGAGTGAGGGAGGACGAGGAGGGGTGGGAGCACCAGCTCTCCACGCAGCACATCGTGGGTGCTCAGTACTTACCGCTCCCTCGCCCACTGTCTCCCATTCTCTCTCTCATTCTGCACCCAGAAAACCCAGCCCCTTTCCGCAGCTTGTCCAGGTTCTCTCCTGCCCAGTCCTGACTCCACGTCGTCACCATCAGCCCTGGTCACAGAATCCCCCGGACACTTCCCAGCGGCTATTTAGCCTCACTCACCCCCACAGCCTCCTTGTCCATCATCCGCTTGCCCAGCCTCATGGCTCCGCCTCAGTCTATCAAATGACACAGAATGCCTACTCCCTGCCAGGCTGCAAAGGCTGCGCTCGGCCCAGCCCACAGGTGTGTTTTGTTTGGCTTGAAAGGAGTTTAAATATTTGAATAACTCACCAACATTTAAATGTCAGAAAATCTCACATCAAAATGTCTCTTAACAAGCTAAAGGTCTGGACGCGCACGGCCGGGCAGCAGGGGCGCCTGTGACCAGCACTGGCCGCCCGTTGGCCGCAGTCTCCACCGGCTGGGCCCCTCAGGCATCTGGGGTGAGAAGATGCAGGGGTAGGAAGAAAGAAGTACAGCCCTCCCCGTTTGCAGATGATGCGATTGTCTATGTAAAAAATTCCAAGGAATCTACACACACACATGCACACAGCACACAAAGATGCACACAGAGACACAACACACAGATGCACACACAGACACAACACACAGATGCACACACAGATGCACATAGCACAATAATACAGGGCACACAAGACATGCCAACACACACATGTACAATATCAATAACACACGCATTATGTACACACAGAGATGCACACCCAGACATGCACACAACACAATATTGCTGCATACAGAGACATGCACATGCATGTAAAAACACAGATACACGATACACAGATGCACACACATGAGTAATATAGCACACAATACAGCACACATACAACACACACATGCACGCACATTAAACCATTACGTGCACATGTACACAGAGAGATGCACACAACATGCACAGAGACACAGACACATGCACACTCAGACATGCACACAACACACAGACATGCAATAATAGATATTACACAACACACAGATGCACACAGCACACACAACACACACATGCACATGCACACAGAGATGCACACGCATGCACACAGGTGCACACGCATGCACACAGACACACACTCCTAGGACTGGGTTAAGCAGGGTCACAGGACACAAGGTCAACACACAAAGACCACTTGCGCTTCTATTCACTAGCAATGAACAAGTACAAACGGAGATTAAATATCATTTACAATCGCTCAGAAACATGAAACACAGGGACCGTTTGCTGAAGGCTAGAAAATGCTGATGGAGAAGTCAGAGCAGATCTAAACGAATGGAGATGCACGCCGGGCCGGGGACTACGGGACTCGGCATGGGACAGATGGGGCGTCTCCCCAGGGTGATATGCGGGTCTGGCGCCATTCCTACCAAAATCCTAGCAAGATTTTTTTTTGCAGATGTGAGCAAGCTTATTCTAAAATTTACGTAGAAAGGCAAAGGAACTAGAATTTGAAAAACTTTGAAAAAGAATAAAGTGGGGGGAAATCGCAGCACCCACCTTTATGACTTACAGAGGAGTCACGGCAATCAGGGTCACGTGCCACCAGCAGAGGGACAGACACGCGCCATGGAACAGAACAGAGAACCCGGAGATGCCACCCTCTGCCAGCCACCGGTGCTGGGTGTGTGGACACGCACAGGACACAATAAATCCTACGAGCGAAGGGGTTTTACTGTGTTCACAGCTCTACCCAGGCACCCACAGTGCCTAATACTTGTCGAACGCTGGGTGGCGATCGAAGCCCCCACTGTGGGCTGTGTTGCACTGCAGGGACGTCATTGCCCGTGTGATGGACATCTGGGGCAGGGAGGCCAGAAAAGCCGCCCGACATCCACAGCCGATGCGGGGCGGGAGGCCAGCGTAGGGCACCCGGGGTCCAACCGAACCCTCTCGCTGGTGCCTCTCTGCCCTTTGGGACGATGGAGAAAGTTCAGAGAGACCACAAGAATTTTCGAGGCCCCAAGCTCGGCTCGCAGGAGGCAGAATGACCAAGCGCCGGCCGATCCTAGGACACCCAGCTGTTTCCAAGGCTGTCCTGGGTACAGTCCCAGAAGACAGCCGCCAGCCCCTGGCCTTCCCCATGTTTGCTGACCTGCCAGAGCACGGGGTACGGCTCACAGGCCCCTCACTCACGCCTCGGCTGCTCCCCACATTCCCAAACAGAGCAGCCCCGGCAAGGCACATCGAAGCCGCGCTCCACATCTACCTAGTGCCAAGCTCCTAAAGGGTCGTTTTCACAGTCCCCAAAGCCATCGCCACCCTGGTGCTGTGGAGTCCCCCCGTTCCGAGCCAGTGATGCGGGAACACAGAAGATGAAGTGGCCGCCTCTGGGACCCGCTGACTGCAAGCTCGGAAGTTTTCATTTGTTTCCTGCTTTTCTGTAACCAAGTGTCCTGCCCGGAGCTGCAGAAATTATCGGGATAGGCCTGCAAGTGGACGCGCTGAGCACACACCTCCTTGGCCAGAGGATTTCTCGTTTTCCTGCAAAGGCAGACAGGGGGGGGTCCCTGGAATTCACTCTGCAGTTCGTTTGAAACGAAGCCCCTGCTGTGTGCCACCCACCGAGCGTCGTGCAGGCAACGCTGGCAGAGGGTGGGGACGACCATCGGCTCTTCTGCTGAGGACGCTGGTGTCCTGTGACTTCCCCAGACTCCAGAGAACCCGACCACCCACCACCCTGCCCTGCCCGTCAGCTCCGAGTCACAACACAGGCAGGAAGACAGCAGGTGCTAAGTGGAACGGACGGAGCCCTTGCTCCCGTGGGACGGTGCTGGGGCGGGCTCGCGAGGGGGGGATCGGTATCTCGTGGGAGAGCAGGCGCCCAGGGTGCTCTGTCTCCCCCTCTCTCTGCTGCGTGAGGACGTGTGGGCGGAGGGGCGTCTACAGGCCAGGAAGGCCTTGCAGCAGAACTGGACCGTGCCAGCACCCCGATGTCCTCGCCCAGGGGAAGTTCCAAGGACCCGAACGCCACCACCCTTCAAGGCAGGAGAGAACGGACTGCAAGCTCCAGGAGGTCCAACTTTGTCTCCGGAGGAGCAGGTGACAAACATCGAGCTCTGGCGGCCACG
>NW_024350922.1:122861-126381 GCF_902729225.1 Pteropus medius | reverse complement strand
CCTTCCCTGCCCTCCTCAGGTTGATTCCACCCCACACACCCAGCCAGCCAAGCCCCCCAGAGTCACCTGACGCTGCCTGCTCTGCCCAGGACGCGGTTCGCCAGACCCTGCCAGGCCAGCCTCTCGCCCAGGTTGCTGTGGTCTGGCAGCTCTGGCTTCTCGGGCCGCAGTGACCCCACCCACCACCCACACCACTGAAGCCCAGACACGAGCATCCCCGACCCCCACGTAAACCCTCAACGGCCTCACCACACCCACCAGGTCCCAGGCCCCAGCTCACTCCACAGGACTTCCCCTCACAGCTCTCGACCATGAGCATGACCTGGAGAGCTTTAAGACAACCCCAGCGCCTTGACCTCACCCCAGAAAATCCGATTTACAGGGTCAGAGGGAGAAGCAGGCATCGGACTCTCTCAAAGCCCCCAAGTGCCACCAACAGTAGCTTCCAGAGCTAAGTGGTGCAGCCGTAGCCACGGTGGACAGCCTAGGGTCCTGCCTGGGTCCCTGGGTCCACCCACCCGGGCCCACCCGCCCCAGCTGCCGGGACCTTCCTGACCCCAGCCTTCCATCTGAGTTCCCGCTGCTTGAGCCTGTCAGAGCATTTTCACCCTGACTGTTAACTGAGCGCCACCTCCAGGGGTGCTGGCCTTCCTGGGGNGGAACAGACAGGCAGAAGCAAGAGCTGCTATTTAGCTGAAATGGGGCGTCAGAGGCATCACAGCAGAACCTGGCGGGCTCAGCCCAGGGGCTCAACCCGGGCGAAGGCTGCATCACAGCAGTGACCGTCGGGACAGCCAGGGGAGGTGGGGACATGAGGGCATGTTTGTTACAGGGAGAAGGGCAAACAGCCTCAATGCCCAGCACAGGAAGTGCGAGCGATGGCCTGGGCAGCAGGACATTCCGCCCGGCGAGCGTGGGCCTGGGCAGCTGGCGAAGCGAGGTGGCTCTGCAGGGCAACAGGAGCACGGGTCAGCCTGACGGCCACTAACATCAAGAGTCACGCCGTCCAGGGACACGTCTCTCTAGGCTTCAGGTGCAAAGACGAGCGTCAGATTGAGGACTGCCACGGGGACATGTGACATGAGGGCGACAGGTGTGGGGACACCGGCAATGTCTTATTTCCTGAACTGAGGGACACGCACGGACGTCCGCTCACTGCTCCTCTTTGCTCTGTGTGCTCTGAGTCATTTTAAGGTGGGGAATGGGTCCTGTGGCTGCTCGGCGGAAGGCGTGGCCTTTCTCCCTGGACAGGCTGCCCCTCCGGGCCAAGACTCAGCTGGTGCTGTCTGTCTCTGCTCCAGAGAAGGCACAGAGTCCCAGGTCCTGCTGCCGGGGGCAGGTCCACCCCCAGAGTCCACCTGTTCAAGCTCCAGTGCCAGGTGCACCCCAGCAGGGAGGCACCTACCGCTCTTGGCCCCCAGCAATGGCTCTGGCTCCCCCAAGACGAGCCGAGCTTGGCAGCCCAGCCAGGTGGTAGGAGCTGGGCTTCGGGCAGACGGGATGAAAGGGGATGACGTGGGACAGCGCCCGACCTGCGGCAGGCCCCTGAGCACGGCCCCTCTGCCGCTCCAGCTCCAGCGGGCGCTCGGGGACACTCCTAAGTGAACGAACGAAGGCCATCCTTGGCCAGACGGGGCCAGATGACAGGTCATCGTCCACCAGATGGTCGGAGGCCCTCAGGTGAGACGCTCTGGGTAGAGCTGCTGGGGTGACGCTCAGGGCAGAGGGTTGGTGTTCAAAATGAAACATGTATGTGTACGCACGTGTGTCACGCAGACAGACGTGTGCGTGCTCTGCGTGCGGACACGCTCCGCGTGTGCACCCACATATACCCGTAGACTTACGAACGTCCTGCAGGCCCAGGGGTGTAGGGCGATGCTGCAGGGGACGCAGAGCGCCGCCTGCCACCCCAGGGAAGGGTGCGCGCGCCCTCCAGGACACACAGAGAACGTCAGTACCACCGGATTTCCCGCCGAGCCTGAGACGCGGTCAGGCTGAGGTCCTGCGGGCACCTCTCACTGCGTGGAGAGACTGACGCAGCTGAGGCCGCGGGGGCCTGGAGAAAGGCTGGACTGCACGGGGTGGGGGCAAAGTTCACGGTGGCGAAGCCAGAGGGTGTGATGCTCAGCTGAGCCAAGGCCACTGACCTTGCCGTGCCATGTGCTGAAGACAGGGGCTGCGTGTGCCGGACAAACCCCGGTGTTCTCTGCAGTCACGGCCGCCGTGCGGGAGCCCGGGCAGGCAGGACGGGGTGGCGAGGGCGGGAAGCGCGTCCCAGCGGGCTCACCAGGACCCCCCCACTGGGCACCGGCCCATGCTGCTCGTGCGGCGGCAGAGCCCCCGAGCCCCGCCCAGCTGCTGCCCTTCTGCCAGCGTCCCCAAGCTAGACCTTGTCCCTGCTCCCCATCACAGCGCTTCCTCCCACCTCGGCACTAAGCCCCCGTGCCGTCCCGTCCCTGCCGGCTCCCACGGGGAATGGAGGGCTGTGGGGACAGAGCAGACGGCTCCAGGATGCCCCTCTGCTCTCCGGAAACAGTAGCATTTCCAGCAAAAGAGCTGTGGGCAGAGGGAAGCTGGACGGCCCCAGGCAGTGGAGAAGGGAGTCGCAGTAGCAGGACAGTGGTAATCAGCAGTGACACGGAGACCACCGAGCCGCTGAGCCTTCTCCAGTGAGCGGCCCCCTTCACCCCTCCCCTCAGCCAAACGCAGCCGCCCCTGCCGGACCTCCAGGCCGGCTAAGCACGGGCCACCGCCCCAACTCGGAGGCAAGAGTCGCATGAGATCTTTACGCTTCTTGATCTTTGAGGAACATGGACATCCCCGGACCCCTTCCTGGAGGCGGGGGGAGCATATGTGCAGCTCACTGAAAATTTTGTGCACGCTTTCGATGAATTCCCAATGTCCGTAAAACCCACCTATGAACCCTTCATGGGTCACTGAATTTCTTCATTCGGTCAGTCATTCAACAATCATCTATTAACTGTCTGTCAATAAGTGCCAGGCTGGGTGTGCTCGTCTACACCCCACTGCGTCCGCTTGCACACGCCCCATGTGCAGAGGCACAGGACGCCGAGCCCCCAGCACGGCAGTCTCAACGCTGTGCACGTTGCAATAGCCGGGAGCGCCTTTTAAAATTCCGATGCCAAAGCCTCACCCCAGACCCATTAACTCAGAATCTCTGGGGGTGCAACCCAGGCACCCCGGCAACTCTGTTGGGCAGCTGAAGGGGGCGCTGACTCCATCCACCCACCCGTGAGCACCCGAGCACCTGCTGTGTGCTGGGCACTGTGCCGGGCGGGCTCTGGGGCAGGGCGGAGGACGGGAACCGGAGTCTCTGCCTCGCAGAACTGCTGTGTGGCAGAGGGAGCTGGCCGTAGTGGCCAGTCCATAAAAATGACTAATTAATGCCACGAGGCCCACGAGTGAAGGAGCGACATAAAGAATAACAGAGGGGCCTTCTTGAGGGGGCCAAGGAAGCCTTCCAGGGGGACACACGGGGACGCTTGCAGGCCGAGGGAGG